>NC_081530.1:4088427-4260927 GCF_030273125.1 Centropristis striata
TTGAAACGCTCACTAGATTTACAGTTTATACCAGCTGCAGGTTATATTTCTCTGAGTTCATCCACCACGTCGCTCCGCAGACTTTTCTCCAGAGTTGTTCATTATTCCAACATGGGGAAAAGAAGCAGGCAGCGGCAGAAAAACCAGCCGACAGGCAGGGACGACAGAGACAACGCTGTAAGATACACTCACTTCTGCTGCAGCAACTCTTGCTAATGTTAAGTTTTCAGCCAGGCTACTTTATTTAACAAACCTGAAGCGAGCTGGCACGGACCCAGCTTTATTTTCCAGAAGTTATCTTTATAAAAACATGTGCAGTCATGCAGCTGTGACACCGCCAAACAGCTGCAGCGCCACAGAGCTTCACTGTTAGCTTCCGTTAACTTAAACTGTGACCATCATTTGTCACGTTGGTTTAGTTTAGATACGTACCTTTTACAGTGGTGGTTCTAGACCAGTTTTACTGTGGGGGCCAAGCAGGGGCCAGTGTTTAATCAGAGGGGCACATTAAAAAACTAATCAAAAGATTATATTTAGGCATTCAAAACCTTTATTGTAGCTCATTTAAAAATCTCATTTAACCCTATAAAGCCAAGTGTATCATATTAGATACAGTTATTTTTGAGACCTCTACATCATCAAAAACCTGATGTATACATGTGTTGAAGATAAACAAACTGAGCAACAAATTGCACAAAAATACCAGATGTAGCAAAAATGATGCTGGTTCCACGAATGGATCAGTCATTACTGCATTAAAAAACTTCATATCTGCAGATGTATGATGTTGTGTTATATGGAAAAAATATGTATTTTGCATGATTGAGGAAAAAGGAAAAGTCAAAGTCTTAATAGGTTAAAAATGTTAGGGTTTATATGTTTTTGTTAGTTCAAGAAAAACAATCTGTGAGCAACAAATTGCACAAAAAGACCTGATGTATCAAATATGATACAAATTAGAATTCATATATGCAATTTATTTATTTTTTAAAATTCGTCAGCAGGTTAATAAGCACTCTGTTTTTTAAAAAAAAATAATTTTCTGGCAATTATTTCATGGTTCAGGCTTTATAGGGTTAATCAGAGGGGCACATTAAAAAACTAATCAAAAGATTATATTTAGGCATTCAAAACCTTTATTTTAGCTCATTTAAAAATCTCATTTAAGTATATATTTGGAAGATACAAATACACTGATTGAAACAATGAGACTTACCAACAATAATTATTTTTGCACAACAATTACATTTCTCATTTTTGTGCACAATTACTTTTATTTTTATTTTGAAAGTGCAGTATAGTGAGAATGATTTTTTTTTTTTTTTTTTAATATATACATATATATACAAGCTTTTATTGCACAATTAAACTATTATACAATGTACACATTCTGGGTTCCTTTTATGCACAATGAGATATTGTTTGAACAAAAAATAGGTTAGAATTGTTCCGTTGTTCATCATTATAAATTGATCATTTTATTATTATTTTGACACAGGGGCCAAAGGCTTCTTCACAGGGGCAGTGGCCCCTGTAGGCCCCTGTGTAGAACCGCCACTGTCGGTCATACTTTTATATGGCCATTGCCATTTGTTTACCTCTTACAATCCTAACGATCCACAAAAAGAGAAAAAAATGTAACTAAAATAAGTATATTTTGAGTAGTTGGTGTATTACTACATGCCGAATGGATAATTAGACCACACTAATATGTAGCAGGTCTTATGGCGTATTCAAGCTGTTCGCCCTTTATCATAAACAAGAAAACCGGTTATTGAGTTATTTATTTTTTTGAATGAATGACCTTCAGTGTAGGTTTTTCATACAAACTATTGCTTCTCCGTTTAATAACTGATTTTCCTGCTGGATGACATATTTTCAAAAATGATTAATGAATTATGAATGAGCACGTCTCTGGTAAACACAAGAGAAGTAAAGATTAAAGATTCTTTGTGGTGACACATATGCCGCTTGAATCAACTAATCAGTTAGTCAGCAAAATCATATACAGTACAGGCCTAAAGTTTGGACACACCTTCTCATTCACTGCGTTTTTCTTTATTTTCATGACTATTTACATTGTAGATTCTCACTGAAGGCATCAAAACTATGAATGAACACATATGGAATTATGTACTTGACAAAAAAAATGTGAAATAACTGAAAACATGTCTTGTATTTTAGATTCCTCAAAGTAACCACCCTTTGCTTACTAGAATATAAGACATGTTTTCAGTTATTTCACACTTTTTTGTTAAGTACATAAATTCCACATGTGTTCATTAATAGTTTTGATGAATTAACAATGTCAATAGTCATGAAAATAAAGGAAACGCATTGAATGAGAAGGTGTGTCCAAACTTTTGGCCTGTACTGTAAGTCGACTAATCATTTCTAGCCCTAAAGTGATCAAATATTCAGTATATTTAATCCGTTCTAATCACCATGCATCCATGTGTCCAGGGCTGGGGAGCTGGCTACGCTGACATTGTCAAGGAGAATAAGCTGTTTGAGCACTACTACAAAGAGCAAGGCCTGGTGCCTGGGGGAGAGTTTGAACAGTTTATGGATGCAATGAGGGAACCGCTGCCCGCAACCATCCGCATCACTGGATACAAGAGGTGAGCCCCACAGATTTATGTCTTGTTTGTAGATAAAGTGTCATGCTCTAAACCAGCTATTCTCAACCTTGGGGTCGCGAGATGATTTCTGGGGGTCGCCAAATCATTTTGGAAGTCAGCTCTGTCTTCACTGTCTTAAAGTGTTCATGTGCTAATGTGTTTTAGTCTTTTTGGTCACTTAATGTCCTTTTTTTTGGTCATTTTGTGTGTTTTTTGACCATTTTGTGTATTTTTTGTGTCTTTTTTTGACCATATTGTGTCTTTTTTTTATCATTTTGTGGTCCATTTGTGACTTATTTGCTCCATTGTTTCTTTTTTGGTCATTTTGTATCTTTTAGTCATTTTGTGTCTTTTTTTTGGTTATTTTGTTTCTTTTTTGGGTAATTTTGTGTCTTTTTTTGGTCATTTTGTGTCTTTTTTTGGACATTTTTTGGTCATTTTGTGTCTTTTTTGGACATTTTTTGGTCAATTTGTGTCTCTTTTGATCATTTGTTTCCTTTTTTGGGTGATCTGAACTGTGCATGTGAGATTCCATTCAGTGAGCGGGGATCGCGGACAACATGCATGTTAGATTGGGGGCCGCGACTCAAAAAGGTTGAGAACTACTGCTCTAAACCATGCAAGCTGCTATTGTACCTTTTCTTTCTAGCAAGTGTTGTACATTCATCACGTTTGAAGTCTCATTTTTAGGACACAAAAATAATTGCCAAGCAGATCTAGTCCTTATTTTAAGATTAATTACAGATGTTAAGCTTCAGGAGACAGTTAGACCTTGTTATTTAGCTGTAATTGATCAAAATGCCTCTGAATTAATTTGTAGGGTGACGTAAAACAGTAAGGCATCAATGTAATTTGGTATGTAGACATAAACTCCGGTGTTGACAGTGTCCCACTTTACGCCCATTCTCCCCTCCTTTCTGTCTTATTGCAGCCATGCCAAGGAAATCCTCCACTGTCTGAAGGATAAATACTTCAAGGATATTCTGGACGTGGAGATCGATGGCCAGAAGATTGAAGCTCCACAGCCTCTGAGCTGGTAGGGTCCCATGGTGTACTCAAAGCTAAAAAAAAACCCACACGGATCCAAACTAGAAGCTCAGTACATATTGCATATTCTACCCTCTCCAGGTATCCTGATGAGCAGGCCTGGCACACCAACATGAGCAGGAAGATCATCAGGAAGTCTCCCCTGCTGGAGAAGTTCCACCAGTTCCTGGTCAGCGAGACTGAGTCGGTGAGTCAACACAACAGAATATCTAGCACAGTAGGGGTGTGCCATATCGTATCGTTCACGATAATATCGGTATATTTTTTTTATGGTTAAAAAAATGCATATCATGACATTGGCAACATTCCTTCTTCTTTATGTAGTGGCATAAGGTTGACACTTACACAACTTAATATACCGAGCTGCCCTCCAAACACACTGCTGCATTATGCCGTTCGTTAGCAACGAGCTAACATTAGCTAACAATTAAAGTTGTTTTAATCACAAAAAGCTACTTACTCCCTGTCGCTAAACACATGCAGCTTTCAAAATAAGAGCACAGTGTGTTAACAGAATACACCACAGAACTTACAAGAATACTGTAAAAATAAGATGCCCTAAATAAAACATATTTATTCTCCTATATAAAATTTAATTAAAATATACCCCCGAAACCCCTAAAGGGTTTTTTTTATTATTTGCTCATACTCAAGAGTCAAGAGTAATGTTTTGGGGGATTTTGCAACTGTTGAGATTTGCACTTCACACTGCATTTTAGATTTTAATTTATTCATACAGACAAAAAAAAACATATTTTCTATATCTTTTTAAGTATTTTGTAATATCGTCAAGAATGTCGTTATCGCAAAAATAGCCTGAAATATCGTGATATTCTTTCAGGGCCATATCGCCCAGCCCTATAGCACAGATACCTGTGGTTCTATTTAAGACCCTGTAAAAACCCCGGATAGAGAGTTATGGGAAAACAAAATGTCAGAAGTCGTCAGAGAATTGAAGAGACGAGCATCTTTTCTGTGTGTGTCCTCGCAGGGTAACATCAGCCGACAGGAAGCCGTCAGTATGATCCCTCCTCTCCTCCTGAAGATCGAGTCGCATCACAAGGTAAAAGCTCGGCCCTCTTTGAAGGTTGAAGGTTAGAAATAGTGGGTCTGTCTGTCGGTGCAATTTCTTTTTTCCTCTCTTGTGCTCACTAGCAAAACACTTTCACTGTGGCTCAAAAACGGCTTATACTATTTTGTTGTTAAGAGGAGTTTATGTTGGTTTGTCAATATTTTTTTGATCCAAAACAATTATTGAGTCTGTTCATCAGTCTGATTCTTTATCGATTCCCTTATTTATTCCAAAATCAATTTTCTGTATGGGAAAAGGCAGACTTACATGTTTCAGCATCAATGGGCTGTTTTATTACCTTTTTATACCCCTATGTCTGAACACAGTGCAGATAAAACGAAAGAATAGTTTTACAACATTCCCTTTTATTTAGGTTTTCTGGGTCAATGTAAAACCTGCCAAGCCTGCCTGTGTTGCGCTATTTACCCTCACTAGCACAGTAGTTAACATGCATGTTGTCCACGACCCCCGCTCACTTTATATTTTATTGTTACTTTTAATCTAAGTCCTTTGCTATCAGTTTAAAGGTCCATTCTGACCTCCTGAGTGTGTAACAGTCAGCTTCAAGCCAGAGACTCCTTGGAAAGTAACAACTTGATACTTTGGTATTTTGTCAGAAAAGACACAAAATTACCCAAAAAAGAATCAAATTGACCACAAAATGATAAAAAAAAGACACAAAAAATGAACAAAAAAATTACATAAAATTAAGCAAATATGACTCAAATTGACCCCCAAATGACAAAAAATGACCACAAAAAGACACAAAATGACCAAATAAAAGAGACAAAATGACCAAATAAAAGAGACAAAATGACCAAAAAAAAGAAACAAAATGGCCCATAAAAAGAAACAAAATGAACAAAAAAGACACAAATTCACCAGAAAAGAAATAAAATGACCAAAAAAAGACATTAAATGACCCAAAAGACTATAACACATGAACACTTTAACACAGTGGAGACAGAGCTGACTTCCAAAATGATTTGGCGACCCCCAGAAATCATCTCGCGACCCCAATTGGGGTCCCGACCCCAAGGTTGAGAATAGCTGCACTAGCAGACGTGCTACTCTGTTTGGAAGCAGTGGCACTAGAGTGCAGTGTCAAATACACGGCATTCCTGGAATATGAGCCCATGTTGTTAAAAACACATTTCAACATATTTCTGGTGTTTCCACTGTTACTTGAAATGTTTACTTTAGATATTACAAGCAGCCCAGTTTTCATTTTTCTGCATGAAATGAAGCCACGATGTGGACCTTTTCTTCCTCTCTGCTATGACTACTGCAGAGTAGATGCTTGAGTCTGATGTCATAGTTTTGCTAGTACAGAAGCATATCATTCTGATTGAATGGACAATGGAACCTGTTCTCTATTCCAGTGATACACAATATACACTACCGGTCAAAAGTTTTAGAACACCACAATTTTTCAATTCTTTATTGAAATTCAAGCAGTTCAAGTCCAATGAACAGCTTGAAAGGGTACAAAGGTAAGTGGTGAACTGCCAGAGGTAAATAAAAGAAGGTAAGCTTAACCAAAACTGAAAAAGAATGTGCATTTCATAATTATACAAAAAGGCCTTTTTCAGGGAACAAGAAATGGGTTAAAAACTTAAAGCAGTTCTGCAGCAACGGAGGTTGATCAAGCCTTGAAAGTTGCTAAGTTGCTACCAATTCCTACAGGTGTCCCAACTTTTCTTGATCACTTACCACCTATAAGTTGCTCCACATTTATGGGAACTTCTGCAACAGAGTTGGGAAGAACTTTCTGAAGAATATTTGATTTCCATTGTAGAAAGAATGCCACGAGTGTTCAGCTGTTCTATCTGTTAAGGTGGCTACTTCGATGAGTCAACAGTTTAGAATACATTTTCCTTTCTAAACTGATTCTATGATTTATTTTTTAACTTAAGTTTTTATTCGTTACATGCATTAATTTCAGAGTACACTGAGACATTAAACTGCATCATTTTCAATAAAATTCTGGAAAAGTTGGAGTGTTCTAAAACTTTTGACCAGTAGTGTATGTTGGGCCAATGATGATATATTTACTACATTATTTATTACTCTGATAAGGGAATTATAGCCAATAAATGATTGGCCAATAATGCGAAGCCAAATTGCTTTTATTGACTTAACAACTGCAGAACTTACATTGCACTCTGATACATTAGCCGTCGGCAGCTAGCCAGCATTATTGAGTCTTTATATACATTGACGTGTGATTTGACAGATTATGTCAAAGCATTACATTTGAACACTCAAAATGTTCTACAAAAGCCCAAGTATGTCTATCAGCTTTTTAAAAAAAATCCATATCGTGCATGCCTACTCGATTTCCATTCCTGGACATGCATGTTTGTGTGCAGATCCTGGACATGTGTGCAGCTCCAGGGTCAAAGACGGCCCAGCTGATTGAGATGCTCCATTCAGACATGGATGTACCATTTCCAGGTAAGACACACACACATTTAAAAGCAAAAGACATGCTGAACTCATTTCTTTTTGTTTGACTGAATAAAAAAAAAAACCTTATTGTAAATTTTCTCACAGAGACCGTCTTTGAATAGAAACCAGTATTGCTATCACATAACTTAATTAACCATCCCATCACCTAAACAGTAACATTTTTTTTTTTTTTTTTAACACTTTATTTGTGATTTTCAATTATCATACAGAACAATCATATTCTCTGTTTTACAAATAATCACCAAAAAAAACAATCCTGAAAACAAACAGAGACAGATCAAGCTCAAAATCAGCGTGACAAACTCGTAATAGACAACAGACGGGAAAAGATAAGAGGAGAAAAACAAAAACAAACAAAAACAAAACGAAACAACAAGTGCACCTAATACTTCATGTTACAGGATTGTTCAAGGGCAGGTGTAATCATTCAGAATTCCAGTTCCAGGCCAGGTAAATTGTTCACATAAGTTATTAGAGGGTCCCAGGTTTTGTGGAATCTGTTAGTGGAACCGTTGAGGGTACATCTGATCTTTTCCATCTTAAGGTTCTGCATAACGTCCCTTATCCACCTAAACAGTAACATTTAACGGCTTTTCTAACCTCCAGAGGGCTTTGTCATCGCCAACGACGTGGACAACAAGCGCTGCTACCTGCTGGTGCACCAGGCCAAGCGTCTCAACAGTCCCTGCATCATGGTGGTCAACCACGACGCCTCCTGCATCCCCACGCTCCGGATCGACTCGGACGGCAAGAAGGACGTCCTCTTCTACGACCGCATCCTGTGCGACGTGCCCTGCAGGTCAGCAAAGGGCCGCGGGGCCCTGCCTTAATACACATGTGGCTCGTGTCTGAAACACTGACACGTACTACAGTGCAGCAGGAGAGTTAGTCCGTAGAGGAAGTGGATAAAGAAAGAAATATGGTTGATAAGCTGTGCTCTGTGTGGGTATTTGGCTGGAGAAGAGATTTCATGTGACAGATGGAGATGAGGCTTCATCCTGTCTCTCAAAATCAGGGTACATGTCCTAATAAAAGGCTGTTATTAATGTTTTGTTGTTAGTGTTTCAGGACGGGGTGAGTGGTCAAGCATCCTCCTTCTCTTAAGCTGTAACATCATTTTTTTTTGGCCAAAACAAAACTGCATTTGTTTGCAAATGCTGCCTGAGTTTGTCCAGCTGTTGCACTGAAGCCAGGAGCCCCAGCCAAACACAACAGAGGGAGAGGGAGGGGAAGCAGTAATGAAGACAGAGAGAGAGGCAGCAGCGTTGTGAACAGTCAGCTAAAGCCCGCCGTTTAGACACTTTATGCTTGGCAGACGTTTTTTACCCTGTGAGAAGTGTGGTGGGGGATCTGTGGTGGTTTCCGCGCCCGGGGCCAAGCTGGGGATGTGTCTGACTGCTGTCTGCTCTGTTCTGCAGCGGGGACGGCACCATGAGGAAGAACATAGACGTGTGGAAGAAGTGGACGACCAGCAACAGCCTGCACCTCCACGGGTGAGCGTGTGTTCACGCTTTTAGCGACAACATCGGGAATTCACGCACTCGTGTGGTCGACCAAATTGACTAAAGGACGAGGGAACGGAGTGTGTTCTTTTGCTGCTAATTAAAAAAAAGTTGGCGATGTTACAGAGTGTGTGCATGTGTGTTCACCAGGCTCCAGCTGCGTATCGCAGTGCGTGGTGTCGAGCAGCTGGCTGTGGGAGGGAGGATGGTCTACTCCACCTGTTCACTCAACCCTATAGAGGACGAAGCTGTCATCGCAGCACTGCTGGAGAAGAGCGAAGGTAGCAAACACACACTCACAGGCCCGCACAGTTCAAGCAATATGTGTTGTTTTTTTAGTTAACCCTTTGATGCACAACATGGGTCTAAAGCAGGGGTGGGCAATTAATTTCCGCAAGGGGCCAGATGACCAATACCACGAAGGTTGCAGGGGCCAAAACTCAGAACTAAATTCTGCTCAATATTAATGTAATCGCTTTATAAAATGTAGTAAATTATCTGGTTTTGAGCTGCTACTGATAGGAACACATGCTATGATGAGACTGTTAATGTGGAGTAAATCAAGTATAGCAGTAAAAAGTAGTATATAGCCTACTCCAATCACTATATCACTTTTCCATTTATTTTAAACACAACTGTAAATTACCTTTAGCAAGGTTCCTATTTATGTTTTTGTATTATATAGCTTGTTTTTTCATGTTTGTACATTTTCAAGGTGTTTTACAATGTTGTGATGCTTTTATTTTGAAAAGGTGTCGCCCAGTGTAAAACGGGTGCTTTAATTTTGAAAGGTAGTGACAGGAAATAACCGGTAGAACGGTTAAATGAAAAAACGAACAGTAAATAATAACGAGTGTGTAGTAATTCATATAAAGTTGATATAAAGTATGAAAAAGGCTTCTATAGTGGCTGACTGACAGGACACAAGGTTTGTTAAAGTTTATTTTATTCTGTCATATATATTAGTGGATATATTTGTTGTCTTAACTATAGTAAAAGTGCTTGTTAGCTCTAGTGCTAATGATAATGTTTGCTATTTTTTTCAAAATAAAAGCACTGCGGTTATATTGATTTCTAATTTCTGGATAACCTCACCGCTCAATGCCCAGGTCTGGTCTAAAGTGACCCAGTGACAGAGGTTTTATGTTCTATATCTTTGCAATTAATTATTTTCGTCATTCAGTATTCCAGGTTTTCCTCAATTAGTTTGTTTTTGATCATCATACATCCTAATTTTACGTTTTCCTTTATTCATATTTTATTAAAATCCCTTTTTGTGTCACTACTGTTCTAATCCACAACATGGGTCAAAAATGGCACATATCCATTTTCTAGCTAAGTACGTCGCTAAGCTAACTACTTAGTTAACTTCTTTGCTAAGTAGTTAGCTAAGTAGCTTGTTAAGCTAACTACTAAGCTAACTTCTTGGCTAAGTAGTTAGCTTAGCAGGCTACTTAGCCAAGTAGTAAGCTATGTAATAATACAGAACCTTTTTTTTCTTCATAAAGTATGAGAGGAAAAATGTAAATAATGATCTGTTGTTATCAAAAACAAGATATGTAAGGAATACTTGAAATATTCAATCATAAAATAAGTTGATATCAAAAGATAGAGCACAGAAACACACAGTAAACATTAAATAACATGGGGAATGAATGAGGGTCATTTTGGACCCATGTTGTGCATCAAAGGGTTAAATCAAAGTTCTAATTCTAGTTGCTTCTCAAAAGTCTCTGCCATGATCGGTTCACACAGTCTGCTTTAAGTTTCTCAAACATGGAGACGCATGTTGACATGGATGAAAAGTTCATGTAGCTTGACTCAACCACATCCACTGCAGAGAAAAAATCTTTTTCACAAAGTTACATATATCATTAAAGAAAAACTACAGTCATTTTATGCATAAATTCATAGAGCCGTGTCTGGAGGCATTACTTTGTTATGTTGTCCGTCCCGTTTTCCAATTGCCACAGGGATTTTTTTAAAAATTAGGCTCAAATGTCCACTTGGATTTGGATGGATGATGATGGATTTGATTTTGGTGGTCAAAGGTCAAGGTCGCTGTAACCAAGGTTATAATAATTTTGGATTTTTCATTAGTTTTAGTTTTAATTTCGTTGTGAATTTTTGTTTTCAAATTCAGTTAGTTTTAGTTAGTTTTTAGAGTGAGTTTTCTAGTTTTAGTTTAGTTTTTTTGTAATGGGCTATGTGTTGGGTGCGAGATTCAAAGTGGTCATAATAAATTTTGCCTTTATTTCCTTTGGTTTATCCATCTCAGCCCCAATAAGGTTATTAACTGTTTTGAATTTTGGTTGGAGTGTAGACATCCCAGTCTCAGTAAACATATTCACCATGTGTTGCATGTTCAAATCACTGAATTATGAATGAAAAAAGTTGACGAAAACTAAGGACATTTTCACTCTAATTTTAGTTAGTTTTAGTTAGTTTTGTAACCTCACAATACAGTTTCAGTTAGTTATCGTTTTTTTTAAAAACTCTAGTTTTTATTTTTATTTCAGTTAACAAAAATGTTTTTTCAATTCTAGTTTTCGTTATTTCGTTAGTTTTCGTTAACTATAATAACCTTGGTTGTAACCTCACAGAACAATTTTTTTGCCTTAACTGAAGAATTCATAAACTAATTAGGCCAAGATTTTGCACAAATGTGCAGGATAAAATGGTGAGGTGATGAGTTTTTATATTCCAAGGTCAAAGGCCAACTTAACATCATAATGTTATACCAAAGGTCTTTTCTGGCCATTATTCAAAACCATAACTCAGGGACAGATTTGGTCAGATACTGAAGTGGTGACACTGATCTTCGGTGTCCATGTTGAAACTGTGTGATTATATAGATCTTCTGTGAAGCAACATCTATAATTAAGGCGTCTACTGTTATGGCTACATGAGTCTGGACAGACATGGAAGTAAACTCCAACTTGACTTTTGAATGGAGACATACAACCACAATGTGGTAATTCTATTTAAATGTGGAGCCCATTTTATCATTTTGTTTTTGTGTCTAGGTGACTGATAGGGAATCCATTTGATTGAGCTGGTCACCACAAATAAGGCTGCAGTGTAATCCTTTGGGGCAACTGCACAGCATCAATGCAGAAGCAGAATGAATATAAAACCAATGTGGGGAGCATCAAAACTAACTAAATGACTCTCCCCAGATCTAATGCTTGTACTTGGTCTCCAGTGGTCCTCTATAGCAAGTTTTCTTTATTATCTGCTCAAGCGTTTCAAAATTTTGCACCTGATAAATTGAAAAATAAGGTAAAACTTTATATTAAGGTCCTTGTAATAACTACTAATTAAAAAGTAATAAGGCCCTTGAAAGTCCTTACAAGATGCTTATTAACATTATTGTGTGTTTATAAGCTTATATAAGTGTTAATAATGGCATTACAAACACCCATGACCCACCCATTATGTCTTTGCCATGCCTTTATTAATCTTATTTTGTTTGCTTATTAATATTAAAATATACTTTATTGCTCATCTATTATAAGTTAACTATGCTTTTTGCAACTACCGGATCTAAAGAGAGAACAATGCCTTATTACTTGTTAATTAATGGTTATTAAGGACCTTATTATAAAGCGTTACCAAAAATAATTGTCAATTATATTGAAAAAGTTAATATTTAACATTTTCTTGGAAAGACCCAAACTCCACACCAAATACATGTACCGACATCTTTAACAGATCTAGAGAAAACACTGGTATTGTGCACTAAAAGTGCTTGATTTTGCCACTGAAAGGCTCAGGATGTACAGAGAAGTAAAATGTTTCTTTTTACTTTTGCCGGTCTGTCCGTTCTCACTCAAGCAGAACCTTAATTCTAAACTCTTGTGTGGCCTCTTCCACATAGTGGAAATCATCAAAATAGTCGTTAATTCTTTTAGATATCCGGCACTCAAGCTCCAACTCCCTTAATCACATTTCCACCGCAACAAATGCCAATCATTCATTTCATAAAGTCCAAAGTTGCTCATTTTATCCGACCAACCATCTAAAACCGCTAATATGATAAGGAACAGTAATAAATATTGACCTAAATTCAGAGAGTTTTTAAAAGTGGTCCGACTGAGCTGAATGGAATGACATATGAGATGGTATTAAAAGTGTGGAAGATGTTTCATATGATCACATAACTTTGTCATGTGAATCCACATCACCACATCTATTTTAAAATCCTGTGCAGAGTGATATTGTAACTAAAACCAAATGAGTTTCCAATGTGACTCTGTGTTCTGGATTAAATAATATTCCAATGCCCACATCATGCAGTTAAACTTCTACTTCTCTGACGTTCTTCCAGCTATGGCGGACTCCCAACTCTGTACACTGCAAAAAAAGAAAAGTTGGGTGAACTCAAAATTTCGAGGCAACAAACTTCGATAAAATTTTAAGTTGGACAATTAAACTACATATTTTAAGTTTTGTTTTTGAGTTTGCTCAACTCTGAATTTCTCTGGCACGATTGTAACGCCGCTATGGAATGTCAGCTAATGTTGTGACCACAATTTTGAGTTAGCATTGATACGCTAATGGCTCTTGTAGCTTTAACAAGCAGCGCCACTAGCATCAGTTAGCCGCTAGCGCCAGTTAGCTGCTAGCTTTCGCTAAAGACCGAATTTCACAACAAAGAAATAAGAGTTATCAGAACTATTGTCCCTTGTTTTGAACCCCAACTTAAAGATATAAGTAACAACAACTCACCAACTTGTTTTTGAGCAGACAACTGGCTTCCTTTGTTGTGCTAACTGACATTATTGCCCTAAATGTCAGTAATTTATATTTCCAAGTTTTACCAACTTAAATCACTGTTTTAGGCCAAAAAAATACAAGTTGGCTTTTTTTCAGTGTATGTCAAATTGTAAAAATGGTCAGTTAATACAGATCAGAGTTGGATCAAATCAGGTCAATAGCTGTAGAGCCAACAACACAATCTATTTCCCTTTTAAGCTGCTAAATGTATCCATATATAATGTACGAGGGGTTATATTTAGATTTAAATTTCAGCCTTTTCTGCCAACTTGTAATGTCTTTCCCATCCGCCGCTGCCAGGAGCGTTGGAGCTGGCCGACGGCTCAGCTGACCTGCCAGGGCTGAAGTGGATGCCTGGGGTCAAGTCGTGGAAGGTACGAGAACATTTAGCCTTTGACGGTCATTACAACAAACCGACCGTTAAAACCATAAAGTAAAGCAGTGTTTAGGTCGTGGGAGTACTTCAAAGTTAGATATAATTTTTTTAAGGTCAATGTTCTGACTGTGGTTGGCTCACACACTTAAAACGGTTGTTGTCTCTGCAGCTGATGACCAAAGAGGGCCAGTGGTTCTCCGACTGGTCCGAGGTGCCGAGCAGTCGTCACACACAGATCCGCCCCACCATGTTCCCGCCAACAGACCCAGAAAAACTTGCAAACATGCATCTGGAGAGATGGTATGTAATCTGAAGGACTGTGGGTGTGTTCTCGTGCCCATACTACCGTAATGTTTACTAAAATACCAGAATGTTGGGGCATTACTGTACTTTCATCAGCAGATGGAAGTGTAATGTATTGCTGTAGGCTAATCTGTTAGTAAACAGCAGAAGAAGAGGCTGTGCAAGAGAGGGGAAAAAAGACGTACAGGTGCATCTCAATAAATTAGAATATCATAGAAAAGTTTATTTATGTCAGTAATTCAATTCAAAAAGTGGAAATAACACATTATATAGACCCATTAAACACAGGATGATACATTTCATGTCTTAATTTATTTAGTTTATTCTAATTATAATGATTATGGCTTACATTTAATGAAGACCTAAAACTCAGTGTCTCAAAAAAGTTTTAATATTACAAAAAAACAATTTCAAAAGTATGTTTAATATGGAAATAATGGCCATGTATGCCCATCTATATGACTCAATGCTTGGTTGGGGCTGTTTGACTTGAACTACTGGAAATGGACTTTTCAATGATATTCTAATGTATTGAGATGCATCTGTAAACATCCACGAGAGAAAATGGAGAGAAATCTTCAGGAATTGGATTAAATTGGGCAACTTATAATTGTTCTTACATGCCAGCTCGTCTTGACCGGCAGAGTGGAAACAGATGATCAATCGTGTGTTAAATGTTTGCTGTTCGGTAAAAGTGTTTCCATCTCTCATTTAGCTCATTAAATATTTTTCGAAAAAGGACAAAAACCACCTCAAGCGAGCATAAAAACTTTTTAAAAAAAAAATGTGTTTTCATCAAGCTTTCTCCATGAGAATCTTCAAAATGCACATAGAAATAATAATAATAATAATACATTTTATTTGTAATGCACTTTACATTACAGGAAATCTCAAAGTGCCACAGGTTAAAAGCATAACATTCTAATTATAAAAAGGATAAAAAAAGGAAAAAAAAAACAACAACAAAAAAACAGCTAAAAAAAAGATAATCTAATATACATACAGACATAATCTAAAAAATCTAGACATAACTATTGGAGGAACCCCCACCAGGTCAAAAAAATATGGATTTTAAATGGCAAAAAAAACATCAAATATCCATCCAGTTTTACTCCTATATATTAATTTTACAGCAGCGCACCGCCATGAGTCTGTAAACGAGGCAAATGTCTGCTAAAGTCAGTTAAAGGGGTCTTTAGGGGGAGATAGCAGGTCAACAGTTTTAATTGATTTAAGTTTATTTCGAAAATGAAAACAAATTATAATAAAAAAAAAGTCAGACAAAACATTTAACATGACATGTAGAATACATATTCGAAAAAGAGTGAGAAGAAGTAAAACTTATAAACTCCCAGCCCCTCTCCTTAAATATGACAAGTTAAAATCCTTGTCTAAACATGTCTTGTAATACAAAAACATAAATATAATTTATCTACAGTACAGGCCAAAAGTTTGGACACACCTTCTCATTCAATGTGTTTTTCTTTATTTTCATGACTATTTACATTGTAGATTCTCACTGAAGGCATCAAAACTATGAATGAACACATATGGAATTATGTACTTAACAAAAAAAGTGTGAAATAACTGAAAACATGTCTTGTATTTTAGATTCCTCAAAGTAACCACCCTTTGCTTACTAGAATATAAGAGATGTTTTCAGTTATTTCACACTTTTTTTGTTAAGTACATAATTCCACATGTGTTCATTAATAGTTTTGATGAATCTACAATGTAAATAGTCATTAAAATAAAGGAAACACATTGAATGAGAAGGTGTGTCCAAACTTTTGGCCTGTACTGTATATATCAGAAGATCCCACATAGTAGTGGTGTACACAATCTGAAAGCTGGGAACCTGGAGATTCCTTTGAGCTGCAGCTTATTTTATTTTTCAGTGCCTACGTGAAGGCCTCTCCCTTAACTCTAACCCACAAACCTTTGCAGTCCATGTATGGCTCGGTTCTAATAGCGTGGGCTAAGGTTCTATAGCCAAAACAAACAGGGGCGGCGAGAGCAGGAAGCGTTGTTTCATGCTCCTTTAGAGTGCCAAAATAATCAGAGCATTTTCTTTTGGTGAGTTCAGTAACAAGGAGCCAGTGGTGGAAAGTAACTAAGTACATTTACTCAAGTACTGTACTTAAGTACAATTTTGAGGTACTTGTACTTTACTTGAGTATTTCCATTTTATGTCACTTTATACTTCTACTTCACTACATTTTGAGGCAAATATTGTACTTTTTACTCCACTACATTTAGCTGACAGCTTTAGTTACTTTTCAGGTCAAGATGAAACATAAAAAACACAATAAATGTAGGTGATTAGACACTTTTTAAAATAAACCTCATAACAGTATATTAAGTAGTCAATATGAGCCCTACCTTGAGAATATTAAAACGCTGTATACATAAATGCATCAATAATAATAATCTAATATAATATTTGGAATATATAAAAAAAAACTAACTGGCTCCATTCTGCATAACGAGTACTTTTACTTTTGATACTTTAGGTACATTTTGATGCTGATACTTTTGTACTTTCACTTAAGTACATTTTGAATGCAGGACTTTTACTTGTAGTGGAGTAATTTCACATTGTGGTATTAGTACTTTTACTTAAGTAAGGGAACTGAATACTTTTTCCACCTCTGCAAGGAGGTGATTATAAAAAAATGTGTCAATCGAATAAAAATGCTCCTGAGGTGGAATTTTTAAAAAATGGCAATGGAAAAGCCATTCAAAACACAAGCCTTCTCTTCATTTGGCTAATATTTCTCCTCTTTTTATCGTCCTGACAGTGTTTTGTTGAGAGAAACACAAGCACACACACGTTTAGGCTTTTCTGTTTTCAGCTGTGCCAAATTCATTAGCAGAGTAATATGTCTGATTTATTTTCTTGGCACACACTTTGCTGGATGCACATGCATGTACACACCTGCACTCTCGTCTGACGGCGGATGATGATGTCATTTCTGCTCTGCAGCTTTTACCTTCATGCTCAGACGGACTCGCTGCTGGCCACTAGAGGGAGCTATTGTCTCATGTGTCAGAGTGTGATTTTATTTAATGCTGGGAAGAAAATCCTTGTTTATCTTCACAGTAGGTGGCACCATAAAGCTCCATGATTTCTGTGTTTTATATTTCAGTATGAGGATTCTGCCACATCACCAGAACACTGGAGGTTTCTTTGTGGCCGTGCTGGTGAAGAAAGCCCCGATGCCTTGGCAGAAAAGATTTCCCAAGGTGCTTCCCCCACTAACGCACACACACACACACACACTTAATGGATGGTTAGATTGTCAGTCTTACTTGAGAAGGGAAATAGAGCAGAATTCCCCCATGTGGAGGGAAGCAGCAGTAGCCCCCCTGCTGCATCACTCACCTGTTACTAGCCACAGCTGGGGCTTCTTCTTTGTGTGCTCATCTCCCTCCCTGCCGTCTCCAGCTGAGGAAGGACGTCTCGTCCAGCTCGGCGGTCCAAAGCGAAGGCTCCCCCGCAGCCTCGACCCCCGCGGACACTCCCCTCCTCCCCGAGAGCGCTGTGGAGGAGGTGGAGGGGGGAGGAGGCCCAGAGGGAAAAGTAGAAGAGGAGGCGCCCAAAGGAGCTCCCTTGGCCCAGGAGACCGGTGCTAAGCAGGACGGAGTGTGTGGGTAAGTCATGTTCAGTTCAGTTAAGTCAGTTCCTCAGTTTGTGCTTTGTTTTTAAAGGAACACTCCACCGTTTTTTCATATTAAAACATGTTATTCGGGTAAGTAAGACGAGTCGATACAGACCTCTTGCGTCTCAGTGCGTGCACTCAATCGCCCTGGCGCGCGGAGCTACTTGGCTAGCACTTAGCTTAGCCCAGTTCATTCATTAGGATCCAAACAGATGGACAGTTAGAAGCGACCAAACTCCTCCACGTTTTCCCTATTTAAATACAGCTACACGAGTAGTTAAACAACCAAGTATGGCGACACAAAATAAAACGTGGCGCTTTTCTAAGCGGATAAAAAGGATAACTATAATGTATGGAGGAATAGCACTTGGGAGCACTTCGACTCAGCGCAGTAATATCATCACTTCCGCTCCCTCTCACTTCCGTCAGGAGTGACGCAAGAGGTCTGTATCAACTCGTCTTACTTACCCGAATAACATGTTTTAATATGAAAAAACGGTGGAGTGTTCCTTTAATAGGATGGGTGGGATGAAGGTGGGTGGGGCAGAGGGTGTTTGTTTCTATGTTTCGCTATCTTTTTATTATCATTATTTTCTCCTTTCTTTTTTATGTAAAGCACTTTTGTTGCATCTCTCTTGTATGAAAAGTGCGACACAAATAAAGACCAATGCGCTAATATTACAACAAAGCTGATCCTATTTATTTTTATAATAATATACACTAGCGCTCAAAAAGTTTGGGGATACCCAGAACATTTCTGTGTTGTTTTCCATGAAAACAAACTTTTTCATTCATGAAATGAGTTACAAAATGAATAAAAAATATAGTAAAGACATTGATAAGGGTAGAAATATTCATTTTAAAATGAACAAATCTCCAACTTCACCTCTAGATACTCAACCAGCCTGAGGAAGGATCATTTGATTGCTTCTCAAATAAGTACAAAACAGTTTTCAGCTGTGCTAACATAATGCTTAGGTGTTTTAAAGATCAATCAGCCTTTTAACATTATAAATGTTGATTAACACAATGTGCCACTGGAACACAGGAGACAATATATAATAGATATTCCATTAGAAAGTCAGCCGTTTCCAGCTTTAATAGTCATTTACCACATTAACAGTGTTAGGTGGGTGGGGCGGAGGGTGTTTGTTTCTATGTTTTGCTATCTTTTTATTATCATTATTTTCTCCTTTCTTTTTTATGTAAAGCGCTTTGTGTTGCATCTCTCTTGTATGAAAAGTGCTATCAAATAAAGTCTGATTGATTGATTGATTCATCATGTTGCTATGGTTATCTAATAAACAAAGTAAAGGTCTTAAGCCAGTCTAATAAAAATATGGCAGTTCTGTGAATGAGGAATTACTTTTTGGATTAAGAAAACCATCGCTGTTCTGGAAGAAATCTGCACATTTTAAGCTAATTCCTGCATGAATTGTTGCTCGTTTCATCATTAAAAGCTCAAACACAAAGTTTTCCTCCTTTTAAGCTTTATTGAAACTATTGGCATGGAATATCTCTGCACCACAACCTGAGTAAATTGGGTATCTGTAATTTAAATAAGCAGTAAAGTAAACAAATTGAGTCCTAAATGAACGTGTGTTTCCCAGGCCTCCAGCCTCGAAGAAGATGAGACTGTTTGGTTATAAGGAAGACCCGTTTGTGTTCCTGACTGAAGAGGACCCCGTCTTCACCACCATCCAGTAGGTGTCTCTGTTATTATCTGTCGTTTTATTTTCAATTACAACTTTGTCTTCCAATGATTATGAAAACAAGATAATAATGATAAAACTATTATTTTCCTGATTGATCTATATTTTAGAACATTTTTAACCAGTTTTTTTAGTTGATTATTAGAATTTAAGTTCTGGAAAATCCACAGTTAACAAGGCCAGTTTTTTTCAGTTTAAAACTAATGTGTGTAAAGTCAGTGAGTCATGATTAATATGATCTCAACTTTGATCCATAAAGTCATGATTGTGTATTTTGCCATTACCAAGCAGCCCTACTCTTTGTGTGTTAGACAAGGAAATTATAATTTTCAGTATTTGGTGTAGAAAAACCATTTATTTTTTCTGTTTTCTCTAGATCTTTCTATAATCTGTCGCCCGACTTCCCCAAGCTCAACGTTCTGACCAGAACCCACGAGGGCAAGAAGAGACACTTATACATGGTGTCCAAGGAGCTCCGCAACGTGCTGCTCAACAACAGCGAGCGCATGAAGGTGTGTGTGTGTGTGTTTGTGAGCAGCGTTTAGATCAGAGCTATCCAACTACATCGCTTTCTGAAAACATGCCCTCTTGAACAAAGAGCCCCGGGGCTGGATATGAATAGTACTTAGGTAAATAGGACTTCTTTAGGCTATTAGCCGTCATGCTTCATTTTATTTTCTTTGCCACACAAATGTTGCTATAGCCCCAAAAATAAACACACATTTAAAACCAAAATATATCCTCCAACTAGGGGTGCATTATAGCAATTTTCTGGCCGATCACCGATCACCGATTTTTAAAAAGTCTGACCTGCCGATTCCGATTTTGGCCGATACCGATTTTTTTATAACTCACGGCAGTGAGTTATAAAAAAAACTAACACCGAAAAAAATACTAACACAGCAGTATTTTTCTCTAACAAATAAAGGAAATCACAATGTCTGAGGTAGTTAATAAAATATTGAACTTAAAATAAATAGCAACAATTTACAGGACAAACTAACAAAAGAACTGCAACCATAAATAAAGTGTTTTTTGGTTTTGTTCAAGTACAACATACAGACAACTAGGGAGGGCATCGATTTTCGAATATTCTTTATATATTAGTCATTAAATCATTAAAAATCTAAGAAAAGTAAGAAGGAGTCGCTGGATTTGTCTCCAGTTGCTTTCTTGAAAAATAGTTGCTAAGGGGGGTCTGAAAAGTTGCTAAATTCAGCAACAAAGTTGGGAGCACTGCTTCGCCGGTGGGGGGTTATTATTGAGGTAGATAAGATCGGTTTGACGTAAAAGAATTGGCCGGCCGATCGATCGGTGCACCAAACACATAAGTTGGTTAATATCTTACCTAGCTACATCACAGCATTCCCTGTTATCATTTATAACCATATTCTCCATTTTCAATTAAATATTTCACTGATTTTAAACAGCCAAACATCAGTAACCTGCGCCTCATCTCTTCAACATTCTTCAGTTTTCTTTGCCCTCACTTATTAGAAAGCACAGACGTTCCTAGCCTACACACCTACAGGCTACTAATGAGAGTGATTGCACTTCTTTGATTAGACAACGGCAGAGACTCCTGCGACAACAGCAGCATGCTAACTAAGGAGGGCGTCCGTCATCAATAATGCACGCTGTGATTGGCTGTTACTGACAGCACAGGAGCGCTCTGCTGCTGCTTCCAAGGATTTGTGTCCGTTATTTGTATGATCTTTTTCTTCTTTAGGTTTGAATTTGCTATTAAACAGAAGTGGCCTGTGGGCCGCCAGTTAGTTGAACAGGCCTGTTTTAGATTATCGCACATATCGAAAGCCGGGTTTGACGATCATGACGGAGCATTTCCTTGCAGGGGAAAAAATAGATGCAGCAAGTCAATAATCAATTCTCTCCTGGAGGCAATGCAGTTAATATTGATCCCACTAAATAGTGTGGTCAAACTGCATTATGTTTATTATGGCAGTACACAGGACGGTTGTTGGATAGACATATTGGCTTTACTTTGGTACATTAGTTTATTTTTATAGTGTGTCTTAGTGTGTGTGCGTGTGTGTGTGTGTGTGTGTGTGTGTCTGAGGGAAGCAGCCTAACAGATGGGACCTTCTCCTATCCCAAATCCCTCTGGTCCTCCACCCTGTAGCACCTGCACAGGTGGCTCTGTGTGTGTGTTTGTGTGTGTGTGTGTGTGTGTGTGTCAGTCTCTTTGTTCTGCTCATTGTGTTGGTTGCTTCTCACTTATTAGTCATTTTATTGGGCTAAATCACAGTGAGTTGTGTGTCTCCGCGTTATCGCAGGTTCTCAATGTGGTGATTAAAAAAAAAACTCACTTCCCTTCTCCTAATAACTAAAGCTTCAGAGAAAAATCTGCAGAACAGGCTTTTTTTTAGAATGCTGATAGTTTATTATGCAAGGGATGATAACTGATTTTCTGAAGTGGTTAACATGCATGTTGTCCGCGACCCCCGCTCACTGAACACAATCTCACATGCACAGTTCAGATCACCCAAAAAAGAAACAAGATGACCAAAAAAAGGAAACAAAATGACCAAAAAAGACACAAAATGACCAGAAAATGACCAAAAAAGGAAACAAAATGACCACAAAAGACACAAATTGACCACCAAATGATAAAAAAAGACACAAAATGGCCTTAAAAGACACAAAATGACCAAAAAAGACACAAAATGACCAAAAAAAAAGACACAAAATGACAAAAAAAACAACACAAAGTGACAAAAAAAAGACATTAAGTGACACATTAACACATGAACACTTTAACACAGTGGAGACAGAGCTGACTTCCAAAATGATTTGGCGACCCCCAAAAATCATCTCGCGACCCCAAGGTTGAGAATAGCTGACCTAGAAGATGGCATTCCTTCAGTTTGTAGAAGCATTGACGTACTCTATTGACACCACATGGGGAAACTCCTGCCTTAGACCCTGTTTCCATTTAGCAGTAACATGTGGTCTGAGTGATCCGAACACAAGTGGACGGCTCTAAATACAGGTGAAAACACTGTCAGGACACATTGAGATCGGATGTCAAAAACTACTTTGGGACGTGGTTCAGGTTGCGTGTGTCCACGTTCAGATAGTAGTGAGAACGGGTCTGTGACTGTTGTCCACATTAGGGACGGTAAGGGAAAACAAATTGTATCCAACTAAAAGAAGAAATCAAAGTAAGTGTACACTATATACAATATTTTCACTGCTTTTACTTGCTGACAGAAGCCTTATAGCCGTTATATTCATCCATCCACCAGACTCCACTGACAAAAAACAGTAATTTTACCTTGCTGGTCTACCGCTGCCTCAGTTGGTGTGTTTGTGCTATTGTGTGACTTTGTTTCAACATTTTTATTGATTTTTAACAGTGAATTAACAAACAGACACACAAACAATAATAATAATTACAAAATAAAAAAAAAAAATATATATATATATATATATATATATATATATATATATATATATATACACAGAACAGGCCAAAAGTTTGGACACACCTTCTCATTCAATGTGTTTTTCTTTATTTTCATGACTATTTACATTGTAGATTCTCACTGAAGGCATCAAAACTATGAATGAACACATATGGAATTATGTACTTAACAAAAAAAGTGTGAAATAACTGAAAACATGTCTTTTATTTTAGATTCCTCAAAGTAACCACCCTTTGTTTACTAGAATATAAGACATGTTTTCAGTTATTTCACACTTTTTTGTTAAGTACATAATTCCACATGTGTTCATCAATAGTTTTGATGAATCTACAATGTCAATAGTCATGAAAATAAAGGAAACGCATTGAATGAGAAGGTGTGTCCAAACTTTTGGCCTGTACTGTATATATATATATATATATATATATATATATATATATATATATATATATATAAATAAATAATATATATAAATAAATAAATAAATAAAAAAACTCGGGTATCTTACGTATGCACATATATATACGTACATATATGTAAACAAAAAAATAAAATAAAATAAACAAATAAAATTAAAAGAAGTGTACACAACAAAATAATGGTTGCATTATACAAACAAAGATGAAAACCAGCCCACCCTCCTCCCACACCTTCCCAGACCCTCTATTGTGTGACTTAAGGGTTAGTTCGGATTCACAGCAGTCAAACAATATCACAGCACAAACACACCGACTGAAGCAGCGGTAGACCAGCAACTCCTGTGTTCTGCCAGGTCAAATTACTGTTTTTGTCAGTGGAGTCTGGTGGCTTTGAAGGTAACATAGATGGAAAAAGGCTGTCTTATAGCAAGTCAGAGCTGTGAAAATATTCTAAATGGTGTACAATTAAACTGATAATACATTTATTTATGTGGCTAAAATACATGCTGCCCCTGTCCACAGCAGTACATAATAATAAATAATAATAATAATGCATTTTATTTGTAATGCACTTTACATTACAGGAAATCTCAAAGTGCTACAGGTTAAAAGCATAACATTGTAATTATAAAAAGGGTAAAAAAGGAAAAAAAAACAGCTAAAAACAGAAAACATACATACATAATCTAAAAACCATCTAGATGGGAGGAACCAAAGGTTTTGTAGCCTCTATGTTAGTACTCCTGCCATCTACTGTAGTAATACACTGACTGTGGATAAATACCTCATACAAACCCACTTCAATAAATATGAATTAGCTCTTTAAGAGAATTTAATCTAGTCTTCCCGTCTAATTATTCTCATATTTAATCATAACACAGTGTTAATTGTACATTCAACATACATATTCATTTCCGAAGTGTTAAATTTTACTCTTAAAAAATCACTGGCAGGTTCCTCCCACTCGTGCCGTGACACCAGAGATCCACTGCACCGTGTTTACCCACACTTTTCTAATATCTCTTTCAGTGGATGCCTGGAGCAAGGCAGCTTGTTGAACATAAGTAATTACAAAACGCCTGACAAGTAATACTACAAGACCACACATAACTTAATTAGTCATTTTTTATTTTGATTTAAATTAGCACCCACGGTTCTGTTTTCAGGAGAGATATTAATTAGTGCCGTTAAAGTCAGAAGAATTTGGCCTCATTGTGTTGTTGTTGTTGTCCAGAGTAAATATGTCAGCTGGATATTTGTTGTTTTGTGTCTCAGGTCATTAATACGGGGGTGAAGGTGTGGTCTCGCAACAGTGATGGAGAGGAGTTTGGCTGTGCCTTCAGACTGGCTCAGGAGGTAACACACACACACACACACACACACACACACACACACACACACACACACACACAATCCACCTCATTAAGGGAAAGGGAAACCGCATGAATCCATGTCTGTTTGGTAAAACACAGATTTTTTTTTATTATTAACAAGCAGCTCACATAATGGATAAAAACTAAAAATATTTGAGGCAGACTACGGGGTAAAGGGTTGTTGGGTGCTGCTTAAATCAGAGAAATAAATATAATCAAAAGAGGAAAAAAAAAAATAGCACTACAAATAACCTTTCTTAACCCTTTGATGCACAACATGGGTAAAAAAGGACCCGCATTTATTTCCCCTGTTATTTAATGATGGCTGTGTGTTTCTGTGCTATCTGTTTTGATATCAACTTATTTTATGATTGAATATTCTAAGTATTCTTTAAATATCTTGTTTTTGATTAAAACATCATTATTTTCATTTTGCTTCTAATAATTTATGAAGAAAAAAAGCTTTTGTATTATTACATAGCTAACTACTTGGCTAAGTAGCTTGCTAAGCTAACTACTTAGCCAATAAGTTAGCTAAGTAGTTAGCTTAGCAAGCTACTTAGCTAAATACTTAGCCAAGAAGTTAGCTTAACAAGCTACTTAGCTAAAAAATGGATATGGCTCATTTTTCACCCATTTTGTGTATTAGAAGAGTAGTGACAGAAAAAGGGATTCTATTCAAAATAAATAAAGGAAAACATAAAAATTAGGAATACTAAATGATGAATTATTGCAAAGATATAGAACATAAAAACTCTTTTGGGTCACTTTAGACCCATGTTGTGCATCAAAGGGTTAAAAGAAATCAAAGTGGAAATAAAACTACTCGATCTGGCTTTACTTAATGAAAACCAAATATACTGTCAAAACAGTGCCCCTGCACTGAAACAAAGGAAATAAATGGCCATGTGTTATCGGTTATTGAAATAAAAACTGGCCCAATCCCCAGGTAGCTTACATGTACCTCAGTACTAGAGTGTTACTATTGTAGTGTTACTATTTAAATGAATTCCTTTTTTTTTTGCTAAACAAGTCCTCTTTTGATTCTGTATTTTGTTTATTTAACAGCTGTTCATATGAACTTTCATTTAATGCTTGCAAATTTCCAAACTATCAATATACATTTAAATTTTTCACAGTTGCTGCTATAGTATTTCACTGTGATGATCAAGGCTTCGAGATCTGGGAAGTTTTCGTTTCAGTATCTTGAAAGTGCTTGAACTTTACTCTTAAATATATATATTTATGTAAGCTGTCAGTGGAGTGAAGCTAATTTCTTATCGATCACCTTGTTCTTTGTTAAGCAGCATCTTATTAATCAAAGGCTTTTATTGTGAAAACATGATATTCCCCTTTAGAAACTTGACACCTTACCTGCACATATTCACACAATTCCCCAAAGTCCTCTTTTTTTGTGTAAATTCACCTCATGATGTAAAATGAATCTGTGATTTTATACCAAATCTCACTGTAAAAGCAGCTTCTTCATATTTTTCAAACATGCAGCAAGTTATTCTTACTATAATTACTGTGTTCACCTCAAAGGCACTAAAAAATAAATAAAAATAGGATTCATAATAATAATAATTTATAGAGCACTTTTCATACAATAAAAAAATAATATAATATAAAGTAAAAATGCAACACATTAAACAATGGGCAAATAGACAGAAACATTGGGCAATGAATGGACAGTATAATACATTAGAATTAAATAAGTTAATGTTAGTAAAAAAATACGAGACAAGGATTAGTGAACTATAATAAGAATCATTCTATTTAAATACCAAGTAGAGTTTTGGTTGTTGTTAAAAAGGTCCAATGAACACAAGTGAGTAACAAGTGAGGTTCACACTCCAAATAAACCTGCACCGTCCAAGTGTCAAGAATCTGGATTTATTATGTTGGTGTGCAGATTGTCAACCACATCTCCTCTCTGTCCTGTTAGGGTATCTACACTCTTCAGCCGTACATTCGCTCCAGGATAATCAGAGTGAGTGTGGAGGACATCAAAGTGCTGCTGACCCAGGAGAACCCCTTCCTCAGCAAACTGGAGGAAGACGCTCACGCTCAGGCCAAGAAACTGGGTAAGCACGGCGAAAGATTTCCATTCCAAATATAATTATATATATATATATATATATATATATATATATATATACACATACACACTACCGGTCAAAAGTTTTAGAACACCCCAATTTTTCCAGTTTTTTATTGAAATTCAAGCAGTTCAAGTCAAATGAACAGCTTGAAAGGGTACAAAGGTAAGTGGTGAACTGCCAGAGGTAAATAAAAAAAGGTAAGCTTAACCAAAACTGAAAGATAACGTACATTTCAGAATTATACAAGTAAGCCTTTTTCAGGGAACAAGAAGTGGATTAACAACTTAACTCTATGGAGTCTTGGGCTATTTTGTCCATTTTTGAATTCTTTTCATGTCTTTGGAAGTCATTTTGTGTCTTTTTTGGGTCATTTTGTGTCTTTTTTTTTAGTCCTTTAGTCCAACATAAAATGTGATTTTGAATCTTTTTTTTTTACTTTCAAAACACTATCATGCTCAATAAAGAATTGTAAATGTTGCAAATGTGCATTAATTTCAGAGTACACTGAGACATTAAACTGCATCGTTTTCAATTAAATTCTGGAAAAGTTGGTGTGTTCTAAAACTTTTGACCAGTAGTGTGTGTGTATATATATATATATATATATATATATCCTTTATTTAACCAGGTAAAAAAATCTCATTGAGATTTAAAAAATCTCTTTTACAAGACAGACCTGGCCAAGAAGGCAGCATAAAAGTGACAGGGTTACAACATTTAAAACACAATTAACATAAACAATTAAATACAAATCCAGCCATCACAACATCAATGAAAGAGCCTCAAGTAGAGACTTATAAGGAGCAGTCACACTGATTAAGGGAAATTATTTCTTTATCCTTTAGAATAGATTTAAATTCACCAATTGTGATCAACTCAGACAATTTCAGATCCTTTTGCAGATTGTTCCATGATGAAGGGGCGTAACTAAAAGCTTTCTTACCTAACTCCAATACATTCCAACTTCAATCACCACTTTAATTAACGTTAGCACAGATTTTTTCTACCACTGGTTTCTGTCTGATACTGAAACAAAAGATTGGGGAAGCAGCAGAAGCAGCCTAGAGGTTGGAGTAGTGGATCAGTGACTGGAAGCTTTCTGGCTTGGGTTGGCATAAAATGAAAGGGAAAGTGAATGAGTAATGCTCTGTCTTCCTCAGCAACTGCTGCTGAGCTGCCCTTGAGCAAGGCACTGACCCTAAAACACACTCACAAGAGGAGCTAAGAAAGGATATTGACCGATATTGGATTTTTGCGATCAATACCGTTTAAAGAGGGGGATAAATTTACTGATGACAAATATGATGGCCGATATAGTGAATGTTATAGCTGGAATGTAAATAGAATAAAATAAATAAGTAAATAAACATTTTTTGTGGATTGTGCACCGATTTTACACCGACATGACATTTCAAAGATACTCGGAAGGCTGCTTTCTGAAATGGATAACTTTATTGAAGAATATTTAACATTATCCCTAAAATAATTAATAAACAATAGCCGTGTATTTTCGTGTTAGTCAACTGCTCATTCAAAATAAAGAATAAATAACATGTAAAATAAATGGCTGAATAAACATCAGCACAGTATGTTCAGTCTTAGTAAATTGCTGATCATTTAAATCAGGGGTCTCAAACTCAAATTACCTGTGGGCCGCTGGAGGCAGTATCAAAATGACCAAAAAAAGACACAAAATTACAAAAAAAAAAGACAAAATGACCAAAAAAATACACAGAATTACTAAAAAAAGACACAAAATGACCAAAAAAAGACACAGAATTACCAAAAAAAGACACAAAAGTATTTAAAAAAGCCACAAAATGACCAAAAAAGCCACAAAATGACCACAAAAAATACACAAAATTACTATAAAAAAGACACAAAATGACCAAAAAAGACACAAAATGACAGAAAAAAACTAAATTACTTAAAAAAGAAACAAAATGACCAAAAGAAGACACATAATTACCAAAAAAGACACAAAAGTATAAAAAAGACACAAAATGACAAAAAAAAGATACAAAATGACAAAAAAGACACAATTATTTAAAAAAAGACACAAAATTACAAAGAAAAGTAACTAAAGGGACCTTCCACAGTAAAGTCCCATTCATATAAAACTCACATTAAACTTTCATATCAACGTGGGGGCCACAAAATAGCGTCACAAGGGCCGCAAGTTTGAGACCCATGATTTAAATAAAGAATAAATAAAAATAAAAAAAGGCTAAATACACAACAGCACAGTATGATCAGTATCTGTGAATTGCTGACCATTTAAATAAAGAATAAATAAAAAATGGCTAAATACACATCAGCACAGTATGTTCACTATCAGTCAATTACTGACCATTTCAATAAACGATTGATATCAATAAGCCTGTGATAGGACATATTCGACCTGTCAGGCTTGGGAGCTGAGCAATTCTAGCACTAGGAATCTGTGTATTGGATCTAATATTAAAGTGTTTTTTTGTTATAATCTGTTGTTGCGTTAGTAATGAATCTATTATTCTCTCCACAGTAATGGGCAGCATTGTGTTGAAGTACGTTCCTAACCCAAAGTAAGTCATTTTTTTTATATTTATATCATTACTTTTTGAAGTGATGTCCTAGTTTTTGGTCATTTCTGACACCTATTATGACTCTCCCTTTTTTATCAGTAACCCAGCGGAGCCTCAGTGTCCCATCCAGCTGTGTGGCTGGAGGGGAAAGACGTCCATCCGAGCCTTCGTCCCCCGCAACGAGAGGTTTCATTACCTCCGAATGTTGGGCGTGGAGGTCTTCAGAGACAAACAGGGCACCGGGCAGAAAGGGAGGGATGGAGAAAAAGGAGGAAAGGAACAGGTAGAGAATGAGGCGGGAAAGGACGCAGAGGAGGAAGGAGCAGTGGAGAATAACGCGATGGAGCTGGACTTGGAGAACGGTGAAGAAAACCGATCAGCAGAAACAAAGAAGCAATCAGGGGACTAGCAGCTGAACGTAGAGGGGACGGCAAAGACAAAGGAGGACTGACTGAAGACATATTGGAGCTCTAAGAGCTGTTGACCAGGTTAAAGACCACATGCTGTGGTAGGAGATGATGTACTTCTGTGGGTTTCTCTGTCCACCACACTGCCGCTGCAGAAGGATTCCCTCCCACAGATGGACTCCCTCGGGATTTAAAATGTTTGGATCCCCTGCAAGAGTCAGCTTTTTAGTTAAATGGCTTGTTTTATTTTATTGATCTGTTTTTTTTTATATTTTAACAGACTTATTCCACTGACCAGGTGGCTTCGATTTTTCTTTCCGTTGCTCATGTGTAGAGAGGTTTATATTAACTGCCATTTCATTTTCTACACCTGTAATTAAGCAGAAATATAAAGTTGATTAAAGCGTTGAAGGTTAACTGTGTCACCACCTGTTCACATTATTTCACTTTATGTTCATTCTTTGCCGACTGAAGTAGGCATGCATTAGGGGGGGTTGATTACTTCAGACATAATAAAATGGCTATTATGAACTGAGTTAAGTATGAACCCCCGAAATAGTGGAACATAAAGCAGGTAGAGTAGCACCGTGGGGAGTCTGAAGGATGGGCCAAGGGTGCTTTTATTGGACAACTTTAAAGTTTCACCATTAAAAAAAACTGACATTTATATTAAAGTTGAGACTGGGGAAATATGTCAATCTTTTAGCATATTGTAGTGAGAAATCGAAAACTAGACATCTGCACCTCTTGGCTCTGCTTTTAAGCTTTAGAAGTCAAGCCTCGATGTGAGACTGAGACAGCCAATCACAAGTCATTTCAGAGAGGGCGAGCGTTCCTATTGGCTGGAGAAAGTTGCTGTATTAGCTTTGGCTACAAATGCCTACACTGCAGAGAAACTAAAAATAACTCATTTTAATAACCAATATTATATTAATAACCAACTTATTATAAAATAAAAGTTTAAAAGACAATAAATACAATAACCAAAGTGAATATCAGTGAAGTGTAACAGAAGGGAAGAGAGAATGATGCTAAAAATTTAGCCTGCTGCTAACAGCTGCGGCTAGAAAATGAAAATAACAATAGTAGTGAAATAATAATAAAAGAGAAAATATATATATATATATATATATATAAATAAAGATTGCCAGGGGTCACAAGCGAAGAAAAATTAAATTGAATCAAAAATACTGAAGTGGGAGGATAATCTCACAGTTTTTATAGCTTTCTTGTTTTTAGCATTAGAAATTGATTTGAAGTAAATCTCCAGTTCTTTCATAAAAACACAAAATAAAGGTTTCACTTTGGCAAATTTACATTTATGGATGTAATACTTTGCAAGGATTATAATTAGATTAATTAAATAATATTATTTTTCAACTGAAATGTTACTCATTTTAAAGCCAAAAAGCACATCTTGCAAGAGGAGCTTGAAGTCACTGGTAATATTATCTAAAATAAATCTGCAAATATCTTGCCACAGTTTACGGGTATATTTACATTTCCAGAACAGGTGGCGGTAATTAGCTGTGAATTTGCTTTTGAGACGCTCTGGTGACGAGAAGTAGAGGGTACGGGTGCCGTCTTGGCTCAAAAAGCAATTGTCTGCTGAAAAATAATGACAGACTGGGTTCACTCACTGCACATGACAACTATTTACATGTTAGTAATTATATATATCTATATAAACATTCTTAAACAATAAAACATACACAGAAACGTGATTTAAATATGTATAATTGGCTTGACGGTTGCAGTTTGTTAAATTACGTTAAAAGAAAATGTGATGGTACATTGGCTAGTTTGCTAGTTAGCCAATTAGCTAACTACTGACCTACTATAGACTGTATATAAATAACCTACTTACACAGGTCAATGTTTTCATTGTTTGTGTGTAAATCAAGATATGTCCCTGTTGTATCTTTGTGAATTCAGTGAAGGAGTATTTGTTTCTAGTGCTTTAAATCAGGCTAATTTGGTTACTTTTAAGTAATTTATTTAGATAGTTCATTTCAACCAGTTTACAAGCGAGACATCTCTTTGTGAAAACCGCACTTTCTGAAGGATTGTATTTTAAAAATCCACAACCTTGGGGATGTAACTACATTTCGAGAGCTGGAGAATGAGCCACGAGGACTGAGGATTGGTCATGGTGAGTGAACTTAAATGAAATAAACAGTGTTATATATGTAGGTTTCTGAATTGTTATGCTAGTTTGTTAGATATGCAAATTCCATCCAGAAGCCAAAGACTTATTTTTCAGAGTATGAAATTAACAATTTTCTGCCTAAAAAAAGTCTGTGACGGATGTATAATGTGACTTGGCCAGAAAAAACAAAAAAAAACAAGATTTTTTGTGCTTTAATCCCTGGCTAATGTATCAATTTATAGCTATGTAAAATGAATTAAAGTAATATGAGATGGTAAAACAAAGTACAACCAAATTAAATTAATACGTTGACATAATACTACATCCTGCAATGTATTAAATTAATGAAACAAACATATTACATAACTGTCTATAGGAGGAAGTGGGCGGGCGATTGAACCCGGTCATTTAGAGTAATTATATAGAATTTGTCAGTCTTGTTCCTCATGTAGGTCATAAAGAGACCTCGGGATTTAATTGATACCTGTTTTATAACCAGTTATAAACTCATTGCAGTTGCTTTAAGTACAGGTACTTAGTTTGAGCCATTGTAAATGTGCACATCAGTATCGCAGCATTGACTTGCATGCTGATGTAAGTTTTATGTTAGAGAGGCACGTATTTAAAGACAGAGGTCTCATAAGCCCATACATTTCTTTAAGTCAGCTATTCTCAACCTTGGGGTCGGGACCCCAACTGGGGTCGCAAGATGATTTCTGGGGGTCGCCAAATCATTTTGGAAGTCAGCTCTGTCTCCACTGTGTTAAAGTGTTCATGTGTTAATGTGTTTTTGGTCACTTAATGTCTTTATTTGGTCATTTTGTGTCTTTTTTTTGGTCATTTTGTGTCTTTTTAGGCCATTTTCTGTCTTTTTTGATCATTTTGTAGTCAATTTGTGTCTTTTTTGGTCATTTTGTTTCCCTTTTTTGGTCATTTTCTGTCTTTTCTGGTCATTTTCTGTCTTTTTTGGTCATTTTGTTTCATGTTTTTGGTCATTTTCTGTCTTTTCTGGTCATTTTGTTTCAATTTTTTGGTCATTTTCTGTCTTTTCTGGTCATTTTCTGTCTTTTTTGGTCATTTTGTTTCCTTTTTTTGGTCATCTTGTTTCTTTTTTGGGTGATCCGAACTGTGCATGTGAGATTGTGTTCAGTGAGCGGGGGTCGCGGACAACATGCATGTTAAATTGGGGGTCGCGACTCAAAAAGGTTGAGAACTACTGCTTTAAGTGATGATCAGAATCTGAAAAACACAAATTTAAACTTCCCATTACAACAACATGTTTGCAGCATCTTGTCAGTGTTTGCCACGGCAGCTTCACTGCACTGGATGGATGGATGGATGGATAGACGGACGGGTGGAAGGACGGACGTCTCTCCTCCTGTTTATCACCCAGTCCAGCTGCCATGACAACAGCCGTCATGACAACCAGCCCCCTCACCTCTCTCTGGTGACGGGAGGGAACAGAGGACAGAGAGACCACAGAGAGCATCCTGCACTCCTCCGCTCTCCTCTTCATTTTCTTCTCCTAACTCGTTCCTCACTTTTTTCTTTTATCCTTCTGTTGTCCCCTTGTTCCCTTCTCTTTTTGTTGTTGTTTTTAAAAGAAATTTGATCTGTGACCTCCAAAGTGCATGGCAGTGGGTAGTATTAGCATGCAGGAGAGCGGCTGTCATGTCAATTCCCTCGGCTGTGGATATGCCAGTGACAGCGTTGTTTGCAGAGGCAGAAGGGGACAAGTCTGGGGACAAGAGGAGTCAGTGTTTGGGTTACATGCTAGGATCGAGTGGAAGAGTTAACCCAGTTGTGACCTGTTTTGTCAGCTTCTGTTGTTTTCCAACTGTTTCCAATGAAAGCAAAGGGACACTTTGACCAAATTAGGCTGATTTCCAACCCTCATCACTGCTAATATGATGGAAACAGATGGAATTGAACAACATGGCTCAGAAACGGGTTGGAAAGGATGAACAAGATCAGTGAGATAGGGAGAAAAACATTTTTTGTAGGTATTTTAGAGTGAAGGTTGTTCCATAGCAGAGCGGGGAGCTGCTTGTGGAGTCAGTCAAGGATGAACGAGGACAGAAAAATGCTCAATTTTTTCAAGCTGAGTAGGCTAGAGGACGGCACATGAAAATGTAAGGAGTTGAAAATGATAAAAGCCTTGGGAGGATGAAGAGAGATGAGTGAATGGAGGGTAACAGGGAGGGTTGGGTGAATAAATTGAATTGGACAGATAGAGAAAGGTTTGGAGATAAGGCAAAAGTTGTTACTGAGTCATAGGCCTGTCTGTGTGCGTGGGAGTGTGTGTTTGAGTTAAGCCTGCGCATGAATATGTGTGTATACTTCAGTTAAGCCTGTCTTTGTGTGTTTAAAGTGTGTGTGCTGGTTTGTCAGTATGAGTGATGTCTTCTGCCTTTTAGCCTCTAAGTTTACTGCCAACCTACTAACACTAGTAATGACATCAACCGTGCACAGGGACACATACATTATCTTTGTCTTCTTTCTCCTTCAGCCTCTCTCACACTCTCCTCTCTCCTCTCTTTCTGTCTTTTACTTTCTATTTGGATTTCCACCCAGTCCTTGTCTCTTACTCTATTCATACAACTCACTTCCTTTTTCCATTTTGATTATCTTTCTCCCTGGAAGAGCTTTCTGAAAGCACTCATGGCCTCCCAAAGCTCAGATTCTAAAATGTTCTCAAACTGTCATCTCGATTTAAGTCTCGGCTTTTAGTTCTCCCGCAATACACCATTTTTATTGGAGCACTATTGTTCTTCTATCCTCCATGTTTGTATGATATATTGAGGTATTTTCCAAGGCGTCAAAGACCTAGTATCAGATTATGAAGTGTAAATGAAACAATGAAATGAAATGTATTAACTGGGAATTGCAGCACTACATAATATTTTTATAGTACAGTGTATCAAAGGACTATGTGTAATGTGAGAGGTTTAAGCAATAAAACAAAGCAATATCGCATTATGTGCAAATTTAACTTCTGGATCATTTGTGCAGTCCATGTTTATTCGTACCAAGCAGCCAATTTACCAAGGGACAATAGCCTCAGCAATGTGTGACTCCACTGGTTGCAGAAAAAGAAGTCATGCATTGAAGTCTATGAGAAAAGATAATGCCGTGTATGCTTTGTGATTGGCATGTTGCTACCATGATCCACTGTGCGGTTTCATTGGACTACTTAGGTTAGTGCTAGTTTGATTAATCAACAACTTGCATTTGTCATTCACCTTAACTGTGATATCAATTGGGATTGTAATTCTGGCTTACGAATAACTAAAAAAAATTAAAAAATTAACAGCATTCTCCTTAGAGTGTCTTTAAAGGTGACCTTAATGTTACAATTAACCTTCATTACCTGAAAACAAACTGAAATAGTCAATGTTCTACGACAAAAGCCAAAAGCCAAAACCCAAAAAAAGTTATTAAGACAGATAGATATTTAAATGTATACAGTTTGACGGCATTACCTATTTTTATTTTAAATTGGACCATAATTTACAAAACGATCATACTGTATGAAGCAGACCTTAATCAAGTGAGAAATAGGGTCATTTTCTCATAGGCTTCTATATAAATCTCACTTCTTTTTGCAGCCAATGGAGTCGCCCCCTGCTGGCCATTAGAAATAATGCAGATGTAAGGCACTTTTGCTTACTCAACTCACTGTACATTGCCTGTCCAGCACAAAGTGGCAAAGTTAGCAAGTTAGCTGGTGAAGAATATCAAACATTTAGCAGTTAAAGACCCAGATATGTTTCTCCTCAGTTGGTGCAGACCAAAACACAGCTAAAAGCTATATGCTAATGTTGCTATGTGTTAGCTTGGTGTGTAGGCTCACTAAGCAAATGCTAGCATGCTAAATAATGCTAACATGGTTGTTGTGTTGTGTGTACGGTTTAAATACTATAATGGTTGGCATTTTATTCATTCATTTGAAATTTATTACATCATCCTTTGCTTGCCACCTTGCACTATTTCAGGAATTGAATAATTTAAAACATTCCGCCTCCTCTGCTCAACTTTAGATGATCTTACAACATGAATTTTAGGAATAAATATGTGATGTCATGAGGGCTTTCATCGAGACAAGAAGCGTCCCCACAGTGCCAGAGTACTGTGAATATTGTCCCTTCTTCACCTCTTTCTTTTTCCTTTCCTTCCTCCTCCTCCTCATCCCCCGCTTCGGTTTGATGCGCTTGCATGCTTCATGCACTCTAGCGCTCAGCCTCGTGGACATGCATATATGTTTGGGATTATATAATCAAGCTGTTACGCAACGCTAAAAGATGAGGGAGGCAAATTCACACACACACACACACACACACACACACACACACACACACACACACTTAGAATGAGAGAGAGAGAGTGACAGAGGGGAGGGGTAGTGTGGTGTATGTGTGTGGTGGGGGGGAATCTTGTGTTTCATGTTTGGATTAAACCAAAGCCCACTCAGCCCTAGACACACACACACACACACACACAAACACACACACACACACACACACACACTGCTCGCCCTTTTAAAATCCGCTGGTAAATCTCTGGTTATGGATGTTGGCTCTGTCTGATAGTGTTATTGTGCAAAGCCCCTGTGTGTTTGTATCCATGTGTGCACGTGCACACTCAAAATATAACAATTTTTAAGGCAGCTGCCTTCCCACTCCACACATGCACAGAAACAGAGCTCGCCCTATGCGATTTTTATTCTATCTCTGAAACACACTCTGTTCTAGCTTATGATGTTGCAGCTTTCACAGGCTTTAATCCTTTCTTTCCTCTTTTCTCTCTAATGTGCAAGTATACGTGTGTGTGTGTGTGTGTGTGTGTGTGTGTATGTGTGTGTGTGTGTCTGCGTACACAGTTCTTATGGCACCATTAGGACTGAATGCTTCCCAGGGCTGCATCTATGGGTTTAAACCTGAACTTACCTCTAATGTGTTATGAAATCATCTCCCACAGGTGTGCAAACACCCACTCCTGCATTAGGTCGAATTAAAGCCAAGAGGTGCACTTGAGTCCTCTTCACACACAATCAACAGCTGAACAGCGCCCACATCGTGATGAAGCGCTCTGCTTACACATCACCACATCCTCACAGTAAGGTCAAACATCAAACTAATATCAGGCCAGAATCGGCATTTTATTAATCAAATTTGGTCAAATCTGAGGTATGAATATCGTATCGCCTTTTTTAAACAATTCAGTAATAGGGGTTCATGTATGTAGGGAAGTGTTTTGGAGTCTAAGGGGGCTTTCACACCTGAGCTGTTTGGCCTGCTTGAAACATTTTATCGGTAAGTCCGTTTAGTTCTTGTGAATGCTCAACCGAACTCTGGTCCGCCAAAAAAATGGGGTCTTAGTTCGCCTCACAAAACACAAAGCATTCTGGGTTGAATTTGGGTGGAAATTTGAATCAACACCAAGCAACATAATAGCAGGCTTGAAAAATGTCTCATGGACAGACGTGGTCTAATGATGAAGTAAAGACACTTATTGAAATATGGTCCCACCATCACAGAACACACTGACAAAAACAACAAAGTCTACAAATTATTTTGCAACAGAATGGTGGCAAAAAATTCAATTGCACAGCGGATCGATCAAAAGTGAATAAACTACGCCAACAATACATTCAAGTCTGTGACTTGCTTCAAAAAAGTTGCAGCTGTTTACCTCACATTTTCTGTGTTGCAACTTCACCACTGAATCACCAGACTTTACATGTGAAAGCGACCTAAATCACAAAATTCCTTCGTATCGGTGAAACCAAAGATCACTGCACAGTCCTGGCTCAGTGCTTACAAACTATACTTACTTGCTGCCTGTCAGGTTGACTGATCTCTAAAATGGTCCAAAGATTTGTCCTCCTCAGCAGCACAGAGAGAAAGATGGGATAGTGTGTCAGGATGACAGTTTGGGGTTAGTTTTACCTGCCTGTTCCCCCCAGTGTGCTGTCTTTAACTACTGTCCTTCTCTTTTCTATCCGTCTCTGTCTCTGCGTCACTGTGACCTCAGCCCTCATCCTGTCTCCGCTGACAAATCGCCAAAAGAGAAATAATAATATTCTCAAGGTAAATTAATCGAGGGTTCAGAGCAGAATCCAGGTGAGGGCCGGGTCACCTGTTCGCCCTGCACATTAATACTGTGTGCTCATGGGACTCCCTGACATTAAATTGGCTGTTAGGACTCCATCCAGATCCATCTTTCTTAACAGATAAAGCTCACACCACTCAACTTTTCTGCACTTTACTGCTCAAAAATTGGCAAATGCAATCTTCAACAAGTACAGTAGCAGAAAATATTTCTGGAGGCTTTTACCGCTGCAGCAGCCTTTAAGAATGCATGAAACGCTCCATATAGCAGATGTATTAAAAGAATAGTAGCTCAAAGAGAGAAGGATGGAGAGTGTTCCTGGTGATGTCTGTGGAGGCGGTTTGTTGATGGTGGTTTGTGCTCTGAAGGAGTTCTGAGTCACTGCACGAAAAATAATAGGAATATTGAAAACAAAAAGCATTTCATGAATAGAATAAAAAGCCTCCATTACAGGTACTAATGTCTTAATTACAAAAGAACAGCTTGTAGACTTTATTTGAAATCAACCCGCCTCTGCATGGTTTCGACTTTCCGTGATGAAGACCACTTCTACTTTTCTTTTGTATTAGCCATTCAATAAAGCATTTCATGGCTTTTGCTTTAAAAGTGCATTGAAGCACTTATTGCAGCTTCCCAGAGGCAATATAAATGTGCTTATGTGACTGAGAGACTTTTCATTAAGTCTCTGTGGAGTACCATGTCTGAAATGCTTTGGTTATTATCGAACTGATAATAACCTCTATAGACCAGGAGCCGGTTGTATCTTACTAAGGTCAAACTTATTATTAGCACTGACCAGGTGTAGACTTTTGCAACACTAAATTAGAAGGCTGGCACCACGCAAACTAGTTTGTACATAGAGATATATTTGGTTGAAGACCTAGATGTAATAATTTGCTTACTGACAACCAAGCAGCCACCTTCTAAAGACTAAAGCCAGTGCTGAAGTGCCTTAAACCTGTAATCTTTCTAATGTCCAGCAGGGGGCGACTCCATTTATTGGTTGGGGATCTTATCGGTATGGTATCATTGGTCCCCTTAAATAGCCTGTTCAGTGTTTAATTGTACTTCAGGACACTCTTAGTAGTCGGCTGTTCATTTTTGCACCTTGCTTACCATGCTATCTAGCTACTGCTAGAGTTAGCTAATAACTAAGCTCCACTTTCACGTCCAAATATGGTCACTTCTGGTGAAAAAGCCAAACTTAAAGAGTAGTCCACAAACCAATGGGTGACTTCACAGTGGCTACATCCACTTCTATACTCACAAAGTAGCATTAGTTTGCAAATATATGAACCGTTTATAGTGAATAGTAAAAGTATGGTTGATGCTTGACATTTGATAAAATGCTGTTAAAGATGTAAACTGAAAAATTATGAATGAACCACATTTAACAAAAACAACCCACCATACCTCACATTACAACGCTTTATTACAGCAAAAATTCCATTTTAATTTAAATGTAATTAATTTCCCTTTCCTAATTTCTTTGCTGATAACTGATTCACCTATTGTCAGTAATCTGAGTAGCTCAATCACTGGTTTAAAACTAGCTAGTAGTTACTTCTGTAAGAACTTCGGATGGATTTCTGATCATCTGGTGCAACGCAATCTAGCTGTTGAACTTGTTTTTTATTTGTTTATTCCACATCACACTTATCTACAGGTCACCTTTGTCACACCGCGGTAAGGTGGTGGTATTATTTTGTTGTTTTGGTCTTGTCATTCCCTGTTTTACTTTGAAATAGTAACTCTCCTCTCGTTTCAGGTCACTTGCCCTTTCCCATCATCTGTCTGATTTTACCGATTGTGCCAGTATCTTTGACCTCGTCACCATACCAGCCCATTTTTCTCGTTCATGCCACAGCCTCAGATTTCCTTGCTTCGCCTTTTTGAGTATTCCTCGCAGTGAGAGTGGTTTTTCTTTGTAGTTTATTGTCAGCTTAGCGCTAGGATTTAGTTTCATAGTTTCTCTTGTCAGCCCTTTTGTTTCCCTCCCTTTTGGAGTGATTTTGTGTTCATTTTTATTTCCCCCCTTTAGTCTATTTCCCGGTTCATTGTAGATTTTTGTAGGTTCCTTTGTTTTCGCTATCAGGTTTGGATCCTCCCTTTTGGAGCGCCTTTTGTTTGTTTAACCTTTTATTTACTAGTTTATCCCCTTCCTAGATTAGATATCAAGCCCCGTAACTCGAACTAGGACCTTTTTAGTTTTATTTATTAGCGTAGATTGTTCATAGTGTTTTTCCTCCCTCTGAGTGGTTTTTCTTTGTTTTTATTTTCTAGCTCAGCTTCAGGAGTTTCATAGCCTGTTTGTTTTCACCTTGTGTGAATTACTCTTGCTGCCTTCTTTGAAAATAAAGAAACTATCAGTTCACCTGCTCTGCTTCTGAGTCCTAATTTGAGCCAGGCCTGACAACCTTCATGATTAGTGATAGAAGTAATAGTGTTGATTGTGATTCAACACCTGCAGCACGAGAAAGTTAACTAAAAGGAAACTTTGTCCCTTACCTTGTATTTTTAAAATTTTATTTCAGACCCAAGCCGTTCCTGTCATTCCTGTTCAGTGTCAAAGCAGAACCCTAACCAAAACAAACAACAACCCTGCTTCCCGGTGTGTGGAGGAGATGATAGAGGAGGAACAGGACGACGACACAGGAGAGAACAGAGTGAGTGTAAAGTAACGGGAGGTGGGATGATGGGGTGAAGGGTAAGGGTCCTGGAGAGTTAAGGGATGAATGAGAGATGGATGAGGTTGATGAGGAAAGAGACAGAGAGTGAGAGTTGGAGTTAGTGGAGGGGGGGTTGAATAGTGGGTACAAGGCTTTATTTAGTGCATGCCTGCAGGTGTTGCCTAGTAACAGAGAGGAAACAGATCGAGGGATGAGGGCTGGAGTGCACATCTCCCTTTATCTTTTCACTCTTTCTCTTTCTGCTCCTGGCCTAACCCTCTTCCAAAATCCCAACACAGGCATGCACACACAAACAAAGACACTCTCTCTGTGTCTTTCTCCCTCAGACTCTGTCACACACACACACACACACACATGCACAGACGTAGCAAATGCCCTGTCCCTCATTAGCAGTCAGGATGGCTGCTGTCCTCCTGTCAGGAAGAAGACAAGGAAACGAGGGCAAGGAGAAGCAGGAGGAGAGAGATGAATTGGGGAGGACACGGAGGAGAGAAAATGCAATGAAACCTTCCTGGATAAAAACATTCGCCAAGGTTGTTGCCATAGCATTTGTTGCTCCGTTACACTTTCTCATAATTTTTTGCTCAGTGAAAGCTTGTATTCTGCAGTTTTCGAACATACAGCAAACACAAGTCTGATTTATATTCAGCATCTTACCGGAGAGCTTATAAAATGAGTCAGGAAGGCGGCTCAATAAAGGACTCGATGTGCTGTTGTAGCTTCCATCCAATCATGACCCTTTGTAGCATCGATCAAGGTTAGAGTGAGGCCACTCTGGGCGTGGGAGCGTGTGTGTAATTGACCCAGTTACCTGCAGTCTCGTTAAAAAATACAGCAGCTAACAAAGGGACAGATAATCTTTGTTGGTAACACATTCAGTGTCTTTGTCATGATTGTGCGTTTTGATTGTAAAAAAAGAACTGATACTCCTCTGTCAATGCACGGAAACACACACATTGTATCACTGATATGGCTAATGATCCAAGGATGTGTCTAATGCCTGGACAACCTAGACCTGGACAACCTTTGAGTGTCTCGAGTGTTTAAAAAAAAAAAAATCGTATTATATCTTATGTCTAGGCAGATGAAAAGGCGACATCCTCGGGTGTTTGCAGCGCTGCGACTGAGTGTGTCTGCTGCTCATGTTCATGCATGCATGTCTTGGTGGCCGGGGGAAGGGCGTGCTTTGCATTTTAACATCCCATCCCTCGCTAGCGACGTCTGCACGAGGCTTTTCTCTCTTCCTGTTCTGATTTTTTCCCTCTTGCAGTCCCCGTCTCGCACTATCAGTGTCCTTATCTTTCTAATTGTCCTTTGGGAGAGAGGGATCACCTTGTGTAAAAATCCACACAGACGACTGGAATTCAAGGCTCACGGAGCATATCCTACCTTAGAAGAACTCATTTAGAATCAATGCTGTAACTGTTGCCAGTGGACAGCAGTCAAAATTGATCGATTGATTATTCAAGGCCGACTCGGATGCACATGCGCATACACATGCACAGACGAGGAGAGTTAATCCACACCAAAAAGCTGTCTGGCTTCATGGAGAGCTGGCTTCGACTGAAAGCACTGAAATAGGCTAAAAATACATTTTTCCCACATGCACTGTGCCATATAAAATATTTATAGTGAGCCCCAGTCTGCTAAGAATGGCAAAGATGCTACAGAGAGAGAGAGAGAGAGAGAGAGAGAGAGAGAGAGAGAGAGGCTGCCAAAGCTTGCAGTAGCCTCCATCACAGTGCCAGAGCTTACATAAGAGCTAACTGCAGTTTGAAAGAGAGGAGTACAGAGCTTTACACTCTATCTGTATTAACACACACACACACACACACGCTCAAACAGTAATAGAGAAAGACAGACAGGGAAAGAGAGAGAGAGGACTAATTTTACCATGCGTCCTTTTCTCCAGAAATCTAAATTTATCGTCCCTTTTTATACTCCACAACTCGCTACTACATGTCCTGATTTTAGCAAGCTTACAGTTGTGGGAGTTTACCATCATCCAAAGCCAAAACTTGTACCGGAAGGAAACAAGACTGGTTTAATTTGGGTTGCATCACATTTTTGTCCAATTGCTAACAAGCATCGGTCAATACTAAAGCCACATTCCCAAACTCTAATACGGTCTGCATGAACAATATGCATCCTGGGCAAGCAGTTTATCTCTAAAACTCACTTAAACCACCAAAACACTTCATACATGTCCTGAAATAAGCTTGTTTGACAGTACTTAAGGGTATGATCTATCTACCTTGTTATTGATTGGTCGCTACCACAGTGAACTGTGTGTTTTCATCTTGAACTTTTTGTGTTTGCACTTTTCATTGTAACATTTTAGTCACTTAGAAAAGGCTTGTTCAGTGTTCATTTGAACTAAAAGAAACTATAAGGAGCTAAACCAAGCTAGCTAGCTTGTGCTAGTGTTAGCTGATGACGTAGCATCTTTCGGTTCCCTAACCATTCAGCTCATGCACTGGTTGAGATGGCCAAAAGTTGAGGCTTCAAGTCCACAAACTAGTGGGTGACTTCATGGTCCACTTTTATACAGTCTGTCAGTATAACAAACTGACCTGAAAACACTAGAAATTGGTAGCATTAGATGGGTGGCTAGGGCTCATTTGGTAGAGTGATCACCCATTGATCGGAAGGTTGGTGGTTCGATCCCTGACCATGGCAGCCTACGTGTCGAAGTATCCTTGGGCAAGATATATATATAAAATGCTATATAAGGGTAGTCCATTTACTTTTTAGATGAAGTAAATGATGAACCTATATTTTTGAAGTGTGAATGATTTTTCACATAAATCTATATTTCATTATAGAATGACATCTTTTCACTTTCACTTCACGTCTGACCTAAAGCATATGTAATGAGAACAAATTAGTAATGTATATGTAATGTATGTATGTATGTATATAATATATATATAGTATAATAATAATAATAATATAGTCTTTTTTGAAATTCTTAGTTTATTTATTGTAATTCTGTAAATATTCTGCTAAGATTTTCTACATTTTCAATACGGTTACTGCAGAAATGCTTGAAAGCTGACATCATTGTGTTCTGAATGTGTCTGAAACAGTTTCTTAGCATTAAAAAATGTGCTGCACATGTACAGTATTTGGCAGGTGATGCAACTACTCTACAGTCATGTACAGTCAGTTTTGTCCACAAAGACTTTTAAAAAAAAACTTTTGACCAATGCTTATTAGCAATCTAAACAATAACAAACTCTGACATTATATTATATGCATTACAATATCATAAAGTCAAGTAAACTGAAAATTCAACGCAAAAACTGTGAAAAATCTATCACTGTAATATAGGCACATGTCATATTGCTAAGCTGTCCCTACTCTCTGGACTGTTAGGGGTTTTCAGTGCCCATCGGTGATTTTCTGGCTGTCAAGTAGGAAATACCCATTTTAGAAGCTTCACTTCAATGGCAATCTTTTTGGACAATTGATATTTGTACCAGGGATGCACACTCCCTCTCTGTAGAAAGTTGTGGACTTTCACCAAAGTTTCCTAATGAGAATCAAGCATGATTTCTGTTCATGTCAGTTATGTCATCACTCCCATGAGGACTATTATATGGCAGACGTTCTTCCTCAAAGTGGAAAAATGCTCATGACTTGATATGCAAAGAAGTTAAGTTATTAGCAACATGGACTCTTGGTTTCACATCGGACACGAACACCAGAGTCCTGGGTCAAAGTCCAGGGTTCGTTTGACCAACCCACCCTCCCAAAGTGATCATTTGAGCTCATTATATTACGTCCAGTGCTACAGATGGGATTACATTGACGTACATGTTAATGAAAAGCCTGATGTCTTTCATACAGACACTGAAGAATACCTTGTGAGTCTGTGTTTTCATCTCTTACTCTAAACAGAACAAAACAGAAAAGCTGAGCAGAACTGTGTATGGAAGAAAAGTTATATCCGCATAACTGAGATGGCACGACAAACACCGAAGTTACCACCTAGCTTGATGAATATCACATTGACAGTAATGAGCAACAGCAGCTATGCTAACGGATCTCTGATCGAGCCACACTTATTTGTCCTCTAATTTAACTGGCAGATGTTTTGGGGCAAAATGCATTTTTTAATAGCCCCATTTATTCACACACATGCACACAGTCCATCTTATCCATACATCTGTGTATCAACAGGGGAAACAAATTCATTATTGAACACCATATTTCCAAGTGAGACACCAGTGAACTGGGCACAGATGCATAATACATGCAGCTCGTATAGAAGGAAATCCCGTCTCCAGTGTCTCTCATTCTGCACAGTGAAGCTTCATGTCATCCCTGCGCTGTAGCTGAGGAATCACATATGCACACAATATTTTTGATATTATTTCTCGCTGCGCTGGGGAGAAGAAGCTTCAGCTCCTACTCTCACTTGATTTTCCAAGAACACATCATTGGATGTCTTCCTATGGGAAATATATGATCAACAGAAAATGTATTATGTGTGATCCATATATATCATCAATGCAAAAGCCACCTCCAGTATTTCATGCATTTTAAAGGACAGCCATATACATCATGGATTGACTGGGCCAGGGAGGGGAGGATCTATAATTCAACACAGGCTTTTTGATGGATTCTCCCCAGAGACTTCTGCTTTTTCTTCTCTGACCCTTTCACAGCCCCTTTCCGCCTCTACTGATCCTCTTGACATTAACTCTGTCACCAATTGAACGGCAAGTGTTTCTGTGTGTGAGAGCACTCGATGTGTGTGTGTGTCTAATGGTGTGTACGTGTGTGTGTTCTGCAGCACTGAGCGTCTTCTCGCCAGCTCTCGACATGGCTGATCTCATATAGAGACATTCTGGGAAATCTCCTCGGCATCGCGTGTGTCAGGGAGGATGGGAGCAGAGGAAATGGGAGACTCACAAATCACATCTTATCTAATGAAGCTAATATAATTCAGACGGAGAGGAGAAGCTATAACCCCCTGCTCTTTAGGCTGAGTGGCTTTATTTAACTGCCTTGTTACCCCCCCTCTTTCTTTGTCTCTGCTTGCTTCATACAGGGTCACTATCTCTTCTGGTTTCCAATCAGTGCTGAAATACATTAATCAGCTGGTCAACTGATGCAAAAGTAATGGACAAAAATACTGATTTTTAATTATTTGATAAATCTAGGCTTCATAACTTCACTTAGCTTAAATTTTACGTTTCGATCTTCTGTCTCCACCATTCACCCAGACCTTCTTCCTGATGCAACTTTATACGACAAAAACAGAGTCAAAAACCACAGATCAGAGACAAGTCAGCGCTTGATTGCTTGATTGACGAATGCTATGTGAGAATTCTTAAATATCTCCATCTGCAGAGACACCAGCGCCAACCTAAAGCCAAAGAGAGTTAAAGTATATATACATATATATATATATATATATATATATATCGGGTTGAGGAGTGTTACACCTGCAGCAGATCATCAGCAAACAGAACAGAAAATCCCTGCCGCCTGCTGCTCCCTTACCATTCTCTCCTCTAGATTTTCTCTTTTTCTTTATCAGTTTTTCACTGCAAATCAGCGCACAAACAACTTGGATCTTAGAACTTCTTGCAGACATGCAGAGCTCCCGTGATGCCCATGGTCTTGCATCTCTTCCAGTACCACTTCTCACGTTTTTTAACACGGTTTGGAGACCGAACAGACATGTTGGGGATTGTTCCTAGTTAAATATTTTGTAATATGTGACACTTCAAGATACCCAAATAAGACAGAAAATCGTGTTATGTGATGAGCACCACAATCTGATGACTTTTAAAGTTGTATGTGTAGAGCGTGAGGGATATATACATTGACAGATATTATCTGCTGATATTGGTCCGTCAAAGGTATTGGTGTATATGCTGTCTGATATGTGCCTTTCTTTACAATATATAATGTGTAAAACGTTGCTTGGTGTGATTTGGAATGGTGCTAGCTATTTATTTTTTAAATTATTTTTTCTGAATAGTCAGCAATTGACTGACACAGAACAGTTATGAGGATTATTTAGCTATTTATTTTATTGTGACTTGTTCTTTATTTTTTCCTCAGTTATCATTGATAGAATTGTTTGACAATATAATATTTTTTTGTATAATGTATATACATGTATAGCAATTTCAAATATTATTTTTTCTGTTTTTTTCTTTGAGAAAATAGCTCTGGGTACATTTGAAGAGTGGTGAAAAATCGGTGGTATATTTTCATTCCAGCTCCAAAAAATCACCGTATCAGTTATCGATAAAAGTTTCCCCCCTTTAATATCATATCACATAATACACTCAGCTGTTTTTCTGCGCTTATATTACCACAAGTTTTGTATGAGCAGATGCCTCTTTAGCTAACCTTAGCTAACGTTAGCTAACCTTAAGATAGTTCTGTGTAACTGACATTCCTCATGCTACTGCTACACTAGTTTTCAACATTCATCATCTTGTAATTGCCATTGAACTGGTTAATAAAAGAATAGTTGAAGAATTGGAGAAAAGCATCAGTTTCTTGGTGAGAGGATTGCTTTCAGGTTAGCTTACCACAATTTTCCCTTTTCACTTCAGTTTTTGGATGTATTAAACGAATGAGAATTGGCATGATAATTCATGATTTTAGATATGCTGGATGTTTCTCATCTTTTAGTATTTATGCTAAGCTAAGCTAACCATTTCACAGCTTCATATTTATTGTACAAACAGTGTGAACGTGGTAACAGACTTTTAATACAGCTCAACCAAAAAGCAAATATATCACAAATTGTTAAACTCTTCTTTTCCAAATGAATGAATGAATCAAATAAATTAAAGATGATTTCATTCTGAATAAAACTCTATTCCCCAGTAATTATTGGAAAAAAAGAGAAAAAGAGAAAAGGGAAACCTAACTAAATCTACAGGCTTTTATAAGGAAACCATTTATTTAAGCTGTTTAACTTAAAAGAACAAACCCTTATCAAACAGTGTGCTGCTAGTTGCAGTGATGTATTCTCTGACTTTATCATAAAGATTAATGGAAACTTTGCACAGAAACAAACGCGTCTAGACCGCTCTGAGGATGTTTTACCCTCCACTACATCCATAATCCTGAATAAAACAACCCTCCAACTACGACACCACCCATAAAAACCAGCTTATCATTTCCTCACCCCTATTAAAATCTCATTCCAACTAAGCTTGCCCCATGAAAACAGGTGCCATATGCTCGCATCTCTCAGATTGTCTGCTGCTGTTTCATCACGCTGCGTGTTGCTTTTACAAATCACATAGACAGCTTCTTCTAGAGGGGGGTGGGCTGTCATTTTCTGGAATAAAAGCAATAACCTGAATACATAAACACAGTGACGGTCACCTTCCTCTTAGCTCACTCTCTTCTCTCACTCCGCCTGCTGTTTTTCTTTCTGTCTCTCGGAGCCTCGCTGTGGTTCTGTTGGATGTTTTGTGTGCCAAGGTAACCTTCAGGGGATTGTGTCTTGTTATCTCACAATTGAATAATGAATGTTTGTGTCTGTTGCTTGCACTCAAGCAAGAGTGCAAACACATACATACCCACAGAACTGGCTTTTCTGTATGCTTACTGTGGTAGCTAATCAGTAAAATGAAGCTTCTTTTCCTGCGAGTCCTCCGAGTATTCGACACGGTGTCATCAATATCTCGCTCGCTGTCTCTGATCCATACACTGCTCGCTCTCACTCCCGCCCTAATGAGCAGCGGGGAAATATCAACTAGACAAAAACAAGAGTGCTCAGGGATCAATTAATTGGGATATGTCAGCAATGATGATAGCAATGTGTATGTGTGTAAGGGCTGGTGTATGTGTGTTCACTTAGTTTTTGCAAATCTGCATGGTTCAGCAAATATGAGTGTTGTCTAACACCTGCTGAACAGCTGACGAAGACAGAATTTTGACATCAGAGTGTCTCCTTGACAGTTTTCAGGACCTTACTTTACCTCCGTTGAAACAAAGTTTTGACTTTGGTGTTGTTGTCAACGAGATATAACATGTTAATTAGTAAGGTTTAACTTCATGTCTACTGTAGCAACCAATGGTCACGGTTCATATGGTATTGTATACGAAACACGGTCGTATCTTTCTGTTTTTACCAATAACAAAGTGTGTGTAGTTGCCCCCATTTGGCTATCAAACAGACAAAAACCAACTCACTGATATCCGTGTGTCACATCCTACACTGCCCACATTTTGCCCATTCATATATGTGTGACCACAGCCTGAAGGATTTTTTTAACAACCTGGGGTTTGGCCATCATTCTCGCCAATGAATGGCAAGGCAAGGCAAGTTTATTTATATAGCACAATTCAGACACAAGGCCATTCAAAGTGCTTTACAGGGGCAAGATTAAAATACATAAAACACATTAGAAGACATTTAAAAGCGAATTAATAAAAATTACAGGTTAAAACGGAAACAGAAAAGTCTTCAGACTTGATTTAAAAGAACTGAGAGTTGCAGAAGACCTCAAGTTCTCTGGGAGTTTGTTCCAGAGATTTGGTGCATAAAAACTAAACGCTGCTTCTCCTTGTTTAGTCCTAATATATATATATATATATATATATATATATATATATAACTCTGGGGACTGTAAGTAGACCTGTCCCAGACGACCTAAGGGCTCTGGACGGCTCATAACGTATCAGCAGATCGGTAATATATTTTGGCCCTAAACCATTTAGGGCTTTATAAACCAACATTAATATTTTGAAATCAATTCTTTGAGTGACAGGAAGCCAATGTAAAGACCTCAGAACTGGGGTGATGTGATCCAATTTTTTGGTCCTGGTGAGTACTCGAGCAGCAGCGTTCTGAATTAGCTGAAGCTGTCTGATAGATTTTTTTGGAAGCCCTGCAAGGACACTGTTACAGTAATCAAGTCTACTAAAGATAAATGCATGGACAAGTTTTTCTAAATCTTGCTGAGACATAAGCCCTTTAATTCTTGATATGTTTTTAAGGTGGTAATAGGCTGACTTATTAATTGATTTAATGTGTTTTTTGAAATTCAAGCCTGAGTCTATGACAACACCAAGATTTCTGGCTTGGTGAATGATAACATGTTACCCAATAACTTTATTACTGAAAACACTTAGAGTGGAGTCCAACATGGCAGGAGCTGACATGTTTTGATGAAACCGCTTGTTTAATTAGCTGGATATTTGTCATCCATTCTCAGGATGCAAAACTAAAATTCTGGGGTGGTGTTGACTGTGCTCATGAGGAGTCTATATGAACGCCTCCAGCTCGTGGTACTTGTGACCTTGTCAGTAAAGATTTTCTAAAAGTTCTGAGTTCACGAGTTCGGACATGTTTGCAGATGTTTTCAGAAATGGCGGAGGTCATTGGAGTTCATTTTTCAATGGTTGAAGTTAATAAAGCATAGTGTGCTTTAGGCTGTGGGTACCTCATGATTGACAGGTCGCTAACGTGACACACTTTGTTTTTAGTTCATCAAAGTTCATCAGAAAATTGCTTGAAAAAGTCTCGCTCAGTGTTTAGTTGGACTAAAAAACAAACTAAGGAGTCCAGTGTCCATTTTGAATACCAGATGTTATTTGCCAAACAAGCTAACTAGTGCTAGCATCAGCTCATATAGAGCGTCCTTTCAGCTCCCAATCCTTTCTGAGCATGCACAGATTGACGGGCAAAAACTCAAAGATTCAAAACCGAAGTCCATAAACCATCGGATACCCTTTTTCGACCAACCTGAACCTTGTTCTAGTGCTGGGTTGGTTTGCAGTTGGGTCAACTTGCGAACATCTCAGAACCTTTTTGCTTTTCCACAGGCTAGAGAGCCACATAATTATGTCCCGTATATGTCTCTATACGTCTCTGCTTTCCCAGAAGCGACAACTTCAAGCATAATAACAACAATGGCGGACTACATCATCTCCTCCACCGACCACTGCTTCGATTTTGCGTCTATAGGGAAGCTCTTCATTTTTAAAAACTGCGGTCACAACGTTTTAATTGGTCTAGTTGGTGCCGCTCTGGAACCAGTTTTCCTGGCTGCAAGTCGGTTCTCTGGCTGTCAAAACGCGAGGAACTGGTTTAATATTAGGCTCCATACCGGCCCTCCAATTGCTTTGGTTAAAAAGGGGTACTTGGGGTGTCCCGGTGGCTCACACTGGTAGATCGCTTACCACTAAGGCTGAGTCCTTGCTGCGGCGGAGCAGGGTTCGAATCCGGCCTGAGCTCCCTTTGCCGCATGTCTTCCCCTCTATCACCCCCTTTCTATCTATCACTATCAATAAAAAAAAAAAGCAAAAAAATGCCAAAAAAAGAATCTTTAAAAAAAAAAAGGGGTACTTGTGTACTCCAGCTCTTGTGGACTGACGGTGTGCAACAAATCTGCCTGTCCTCATTGCTCCTATTGAACTACATTCTACTGATATTTACATCTCCCAGCAATGAAATCAGTGAGAAAAAAATTAAAGATATACTAAAAAAAACTCTTATTCTTTTCTCTTCTTTTCTTCTTTAACATATAGCACTCCTGTAGCAATGACAGTTAGCTCTTAAAGTTGTGTACTTACTCGATTCCTATGGTCTATGTCTAGTACCTTCAGGTTGAATGCACTTATTGTAAGTCGCTTTGGACAAAAGCGTCTAAATGCTAATGCTAAATGACATGTAATGTAATGTAAAAAGAAATGATGAATGAAGTTTCCCTTAGGATGTGTATTGTCTTTACAGTGCACCTAATTAACGTTCCCAAAACTGCTTAAATGTTATGTTCAGTAGTAGCCCAGCCTATTCTGTCAGCATGACCCGTGCACACACTCTATTTAACACGTCCACTTACAGGTCCATGTGTCAGATTAGGGCGAACTACTCCACGCACAGAGGGAACATTGTGTTTCCGTCGAGCTGGAGGGCGTCTGATAAACCCTAGAGTAGAGGACGGATGATAACAGTCTGTCCTTACTGAGGATGTTCCAAACAATGTCTTATTGACTGCAGTAAAAGAAACTAGGACAGTGCAGGGGCCATGCAGAGGACACAGCAGCCTGAAGTAGGTCATTAAAATGCAAGTGTAGCAGCACAGCACGCTCTCAGGTGTGACATGAGCTCATAATGCAGAAACAAAACCACAATCCAACAAAAGCAGAGTTTGAATAAGCTGTAACTTTTATTGCACATTCCTGTTTGGTCTTGCAACGACCTTTCACCTTTTGAACTTTTAAGACCTCGGTCTCGACCAAACACTCAAGTCAGGAGTGGGATAAAGTCGCCCGGAGTAACTGATCACAGGTCAGATGTGCACATTCCCTTTACGAGTGAGATTTGAAGCATAGGGAGGTCATACTGATCCTTGATCTGTGACTGGGGGAAAACTTCAGTCCAGATCTTTGTGTTGACTGCATTACCCATAAGCCAAATCGCTGTCTAGAGCAGGACCAATGGGGAAGGGACAGTAGTGACATCATGGAGGGGACTAGGGAGTATTCAAGGGAGCGTAGGAATTTTCTTGATCCCACTTTGATGCACTCCCAATGACGAAAATACTCCCTTTTATAATCTTGAGGCTTCGCAACCTTTTGTCCTTCTTTACTCCCTGAAATCCCCCCAAATAAACACACCTTCCCCCCATCACACAAATACATAGGCTATCATTCTTAGTAGTTTTTTTTTCTTCTCGTTTTCTTGTGACAATACCTGCAACATGCTTCAAATCTTCATTTTGGCAAACCACAAATAAATTAAAACACAAACATTCATATAACACAATGTGACATTTTTTTTAGGACGCTTGAAAAGAAAAAGAAATATACATACAATACAGAACCCAAAAAGAAAAAAAAACAAAACAAGAAAAGAGAAGCATTTGCATTTTTGTTTTTCCCCCTATTTTTTCTTGCTTTTCTTGAAAAAAGATATACAGTAGCTAGCTACCAATCACATATCACATGCAGATATAATACAACATAATCAGTTCACCCAGTTAGTGTCTGCAAACTACCAATCTAAACTATATCACAAAATTATTCTCTGGAAACCAGCAAACACTCAGCTTTTGAGATATTTTGTCTTAATAATAATTCAGTTTACAGTTTTCTCCACCGAGAGAGAGATCACTATACGATCGACCCTGAAATGACTAGCCAAATTCAAAGAGGACTAACACGCTTTTCGTACATGATCACATACCAGATGGTGTTTTTTTTATTCATTTTTTTTTTACTCTTTTGCCTTTTTTTCACAATGGGAGTGTTGCACACATATTTGCTCACACATGCGCTCACACACAGACGGACATTTGTTATCGACCCCGGACGTGACGCGAGGGCGGCTTCCAAGACGCGGCATGCTGGCCGCGCGGCTCGGCCCTTCAGCTCAGCTCAGGTTTAAACATCCTGCTCCAGGATTACGGTTCGGGCCCTGCTGAGAGCTGACTGGCACCGGGATGCTCCTCCGCCCTAATGCTCCGTGAGCCCTCTCCTCCTTCTCCTCCTCCCCCAAAACACAGTTCAGGAAGAGGGAAGTGACAAAATGTCAGCGCCGTGCGGGAGGTTTGACATCCTCCATCCTTCTGCTCTCAGCTGCTCTTCTCTAATGACGCTCTGCCGAAATGTCAGACCAATTAGCAGCTTTCTTCTGACATTTAACTGGCAGATAGCAAAACAAACACGCGAGGAGCCCACCGGATCGGACGGACAGATCGTCCGTGGCTAGTAGGCGATTGATTGAGACTGACGTCGCTGTAGCCGTTACTTATAAAGTCCTTCTAAAGGTTGGAACTCAGAAGCTGTGAATCTCTTAAGTAATCACAGCAGGTAGAGCGAATAATATCTGTCTTCGGCCATTTTGCCAGCCACCTGACATTTCCAGAAGCAGCGGTAGTGATCAAAGCTCCCACAATTCCCTCCTCTCTCCCTCTGTTCTTCTTCTCCTCCTCTCTCTGGTCTCTTTCTTTCAGAAGACATCAATCAGGCGGGCTCTGAAGCGTACGCTCATTTAAAGCACCACTCCATCCGCGGCGGCACTCGCCGAGCTCCCTGTCTGTCTTCATTTCTCGGTGTTACCTACCGCCGAGGCCGCAGGTGTTCGCACCAGTTAGTGTGTGTGGGGGGGCGGCGAGCTACCGCGTGTGTGTGCATCTAGAGAACGGCGAAACATCCGAAGCTTTTATTTCTGCTGACCTTTAGTTGGATCGAAAAGAGACAGACGAGATATTCAGACACAGCCACACACACGTGTTTACAGTACTAATAATCAGGAGCTGACATAGAAAGTGGAACAAGACGGCGACAAGTTATTCAGCAAAAAAAGAACCAAAAAAAAAAAAAACAGCACTCCCTTTAGGCCTTAGTGTCATTCACAGTAAATCATATTCTTCTCTGTTTAAAGGGTTTTCTCCCTCACACACACACACACACACACACATACTGAGGCCTGGCCTTCAGCTGTACCATCTGGTATCTAAATCATGGGAATTACAGTCTTCTTCCTCTCCTACACACACACACACACACACACTCACACACACGATAACATGAGAGTAGAGAGAGAGAGGTGATTGACTGTCATTCTATTTATCATACATAGTCTCTGCATAAAGCAACATGTGACGTTTTATTTCTCCATTAGAAATCAATTTCCATCTACGCAACAGTGAGCTCTAAATTTAGCCACAAGAGACGGAGAGAAAGAAAGAGAAAGAAAGTGAACGAGCGAGCTAAAGAAAGAGATAGAAGAGAGAGAGAGAGAGAGCACAGCTCCATGTAAATTACAATCTTGTTGCATTGAACTGTGCGCAGCGGCACAGTCGAAAGAAAGGGGAAATGAAGGAGTGAATGAGTGAGTATAAACGCCAGTGCGCTGCCCCGTCTATTAAACATTAACAGCTTCATTTATATGTAAATGACCCGACAGCTACAGAGAGAGACGGTGGGAAGTGATGCAAGTTCAGTGCTGTAGAGAGGAGGAGGGAGAGAGGGATGGGGGGGCGGCGGTGACAGGAGAAAGGGGGGATGAGTCTCCTTTATTCAGTAGTCTTTCACATGGGTGGAAAAGTCCACACTGTCCGATTTATCCTGTACGTGCATGGGTGTGCGTTAAGACAAAGAAAAAAAAACAAGAGAAATCCACCGACGCTAACGCACACTCCGATGCACGTGCACGCACTCCCAGCTGATGTCCAATGGAGTGACAAACACACACACACACATATGCACACACACACACACACACACACACACACACACACCTCCCTCTCAGGTCTTTCCAAAATGGGGGAAAGAATCTCCCTGGGCGAGAGGGAGGGGGGACGAAAGTCGCTTCTTGGTAGAGGAGTGATGATGATGGCGGTGTGTCTGCTCTCCGAGAGTTTTGGTGGAGATGAGGACAAAAAGAAAAAAATCCCAAAAATAATTACACAGACACACAAAACCATTAAGAAAAAACTCTTTGAGTGAAACAGCAGAAGGTGAAGATGGGAGATTGTTGAGTTAGCGTGGTGTGTCGTTTTGCGTGTCGGGGCTAGCTGGGTTTCGTCCGGCTAGCGCGGGGGGGCGGGGGGCCGGCGGCCGAGCACTCAGCCGTCGGACACGGGCGGGGACACCCAGCCGTACTTCTCGTGGGTCTTCACCAGGGACTTGAAGGTGGCCTCGGCTTCCTTACGGCTGAAAGCCTTCTTGGACTTCCCTGCTTTCCTACATATACGCCCCTGTGAGGAGAGACAGATACAGAGAGAAAGGAAGGTGGGGGAGGGGGGGCTGAGGTTAGGATTGTGTGGAATGATTCAAAAAATACAGAAACCATCATTCTGTTCGATAATAGGACCTTTCACTGTACACATTCATACTTTTCTTCCTTTCATGAATGTGTTGTGAACAATATTTGTTTATCTCACCTAAGTTCGATAGGGGATGTACACTACCGGTCAAAAGTTTTAGAACACCCCAATTTTTCCATTTTTTATTGAAATTCAAGCAGTTCAAGTCAAATGAACAGCTTGAAAGGGTACGAAGGTAAGTGGTGAACTGCCAGAGGTAAATAAAAAAAAGGTAAGCTTAACCAAAACTGAAAGATAATGTACATTTCAGAATTATACAAGTAAGCCTTTTTCAGGGAGCAAGAAATGGGTTAACAACTTAACTCTATGGAGTCTTGGGCTATTTTGTCCATTTTTGAATTCTTTTTCTTGTCTTTGTAAGTCATTTTGTGTCTTTTTTTGGTCATTTTGTGTCTTTTGGTGTCTTTTTTTGTCATTTTGTGTCTTTTTTTTGGTCATTTTGTGTCTTTTTTTAGTCCTTTAGTTCAACATGAAATGTGATATTGAATCTTTTTTTTATTTTCAAAACACTATCATGCTCAATAAAGAATTTTAAATATTGCAAATGTGCATTAATTTCAGAATAGACTGAGACATTAAACTGCATCATTTTCAATTAAATTCTGGAAAAGTTGGTGTGTTCTAAAACTTTTGACCAGTAGTGTAGGTGATTTTGGACCAGATCAACTAGGGCTGTGCGATATATCAATATAAAAGGTATATCGCTATATTTTTAAATGTGATATGGAATTGGACCATATCGCATATATCGATATAGTTCAGTTTTTTTCTTTCTTTATATATAAATGCGGATATTTAGTTCTTTTGTCATGTTTGTTATTCTTTTCTCGTATAAATATATTTACTTCGGAAAAAGATTGGTTATTTTACTTCATAGGCTATTTTTTAAAGGTATTTTTTTATTTAAATGTGCACTTTATGGAGCTTTGATTTGGAAAAAAAGGTACTGTTGTTATACAGTATTTAAGTTCACTTAAATAAAAAGTTTTAATAAAACTACTTGTCATGTCATATTTGGCTTTGACTTTGACTGCACATTTGCTCTCACTTTGTGATAAAAATATTGTGATCTATATCGTATATCGATATTCAGCCTAAATATATCGGGATATAACTTTTGGTCCGTATCGCCCAGCCCTAAGATCAACTTTTTCATAGTTCTACCGTACTTCTTTATTCTGAGAACCCTGTTTATATTGTTGCCGCATCGAAAGACGAGGAACAATCGTAATCTCAGAATGCCATTTTGAGGGAGTTTGGCTCCTATTTCAGAGTAGCAACACTGCTAGTACAAGATGAAACATGAGTTTGTCGACATTGGACATTATTAGAAACCTGCTAGCCGTGTAAACAAGAGACATCACAAAACACAAACTACAGCTCTACTGAAACAAAGTGGAATAAAATACAGACACATGGACTGACGGTTAAATCCAGGTTTTACTAAGCTAATATGCAACTGGAGGATTAGGACTTCAGAGTACCTATCAACTGGGAACATGTGAATAAGAAGTTCCCAGAACTGTTTGGTCTGAAGACATGTCTTTTATAACATCCCTTGGGAAATTTTGGGGAAAGATGTGAAGTTTCCTTTCTTATGCATGAGTTTTTTCAAGCAACTTTTGACATTTTTGAATGTATTAAACAAAAAAAATATGATGCGTTTATTACAGTAATAAACACTGAGCTTTAAGTGTACTGGTAGGCAGACTTTCTAGCTGTTCCCCCATTTCCATCTTTTATGCTAAGCTAAACTAAGCTAACCACCTGTTCGTTGTAGCATTATACTTCACAAAAGCTAGTTCAAAGTTGTGTTCAGGAGTGTCAGTTCCAGAACAAGAGTGAATTTGGGGTTTACTTTAACTTTTGTAGCACCAGGGAGGAGGGGAAAGTTTGAATGTTGTGTTTACAAACACTTACAGACAATTCCTGCATAGTATGCCTTTAAATTAAACAAGTTAATGTTCAACTTAATGCGTTATTCCAATCCGCTGGCTGATTTTTTTCAGAACCTGTGCTATGAGGAAGTTTATTGTCCCATTGAACAGTGTTTCCCTCCAATCAAAGACAGTTTGCAGGAAATTCTAAATTAAAAAGACAGTTTGCAGAATAAGAATAAGAAAATAATTAAATTATAGCCATTTGGATTAAATGTTTAGGAATAATTGGTCAACACTGAAGCGCCCCCTCCAGGGTTAGGGTTAGGGGTAAGGTTTGGTTCAGATTTACTTTGGAGGAAACACATATCAACACGGAAACTTGCCACAACACCAGCATGCCGGGTGCCGTAAATACTTGTGTACCGTGAAACACAACAAGTTTTTTGTTCATTTGTTTGTATTTGATACATTTTTCTCATCAAAAACATGAGCATGTTGAATGAAATGTGTATTTCCCAAAAGTCTGGAAGTAGAGAAAATTTACAGAAAATATAACTGGTAAATAAATATAATATGAGAAAATAATTAAAATGTCATATTCAAACGTTTTGTTATTTGTTGTTAGAAATGTGATGCGGTGGAGGAAGTTGGATCTCAGTATTTCTTTATTCCTGGCTACAGTCCTGCATAAAAATACAATGTCTGCCAGAGATGCTATTTTTACACAATATATGCATGCGTTTGTCTGGCTGTCTGTCAGAGGGACAGAATAAATTCTCACAAAATTAGATAGACAAACAACTCCTGAGCCAAAGAACAATTGATTAGCTGTTGGTAAAGATCTAAATCAAGGATCTCTGCCATGAGGTGATTCATGTATTTTTGTTTTGCCATAACTTAGAAATTAATGGAGACAGAGGCCTGCTTCCAAGTCCTGTGGTTGTGTTTGTCGGGCTGCAATAAGCTAAAGGTGCGATGTGTAGATTTATTAGGTGGCTGAAGCTTCAATTATTGTCTGTGTTGATCAATCTGCCAATCATTTTCTTGCGAAATCCAGTAATTGCTTGACCGACTATCTACAGGTCATTAAAAGTCTTATTTGGTCTGATTAACAGTCCAAATATATTCAGATCCAGATTTTAAAGTGGCAATGAGTGGGAGGAAAGAAATTCTTGATTTTTTTTTTTTTGCATGTTGACAGTGATTGCGTTTTCTGGGTCAAAATAAGAATATCATTCTGTGAAATTAAAAAAACAGCATATGTCAAAATATTATTCGTCTGATGTGGATGTGTTAGTCAGATCAAAAGAAAGATGGCAGTCTTCAATAGTTAGCGGTGTTGTCAAGCTTATTGTGGAAAAACTGTTTGAAGTTTCCAGACAATATATAAAAAAAAAACAGACACACATGAACATAGATGCAGTCTTTGGTGAATGCACTGCTGCAGGGGAGACGTTGACAGGACAAGTGGTCTTAATGCAGGTTGGCCAACATTAGATCAATGTTTAAAGGCAGGAGAAAGGGCTTTTAAGACGTCAGGTTCAATCAGAAGTAGAAATTATACCCTCCACTACACTGGGCAATGGGCAGATAAGTGAAGCCCAGAAACCAAAAACTGCACTAAATGACGAGAAGGTTGTAAATATGACAGAAAATAACAACATGGTCTCACAGAAATCCGTGAAATAGCCACAGATTTCGCTTAACTCAAAATCCGTGGAATAGCCACGGAATCACTCAAATTTCCGTGAAACTGACACGGATTTCGCTACAATGCAAGTTAATGACAGTCATATCCCGTGGCTATTCCAACATACAAAGTGATTATGTACATTCACTGAGTGAATATTTAGAAAATAAAACATATATTTCTCGCTAGAAATGTGATCAAAATCCATTTTTATGCAGAAACTAAGTCAAAATATTGATTTTTCACAAAAAATTAGAGAACTGTCCGCCATGTTTTTTGTTCTGACCGCTGGGACCTTGAAAGTCACGTGACTTGGAACAAACCAATAGCCACGGGATATGACTGTCATTAACTTGCATTGTAGCGAAATCCGTGTCAGTTTCACAGAAATTTGAGCGATTCCGTGGCTATTCCACGGATTTTGAGTTAAGCGAAATCCGTGGCTATTTCACGGATTTCTGTGAGACCATGTTGGAAAATAAATATGAGCATGTAACTCTCTTGTGCTCAGTGTGAAAAGCATCTCACTCAGAGCACCGTGACATCTCACAGAAGATATTTTCACCCAGGCACCACATTGATAAAGCCCTCCCTCTTTCACACACTGGAGCTAATAATAAGCGTGGGATGACAGGGGGCAAAAAAAAAAAAAGAAAAGGGAGAAAAGAGTTGTGGGATAAAGCTGCTTATTCTGTAGCTGGCAGCAGTGCTAAGTCTTCCCTAACGAAGAGCGCGTGGGAGGATGAATAGAAACAGAAAACAACTGTCTTTAAGTCAATACACAGCCATGACGAAGGTGTTGAAGTGCATCATTTCATTTACAAAAATCGCCTCCAAATCTCAGAAGAGTCATAAATGGAAGGTCGTGACAAACTGCGTGCTAAATCTCTCGTCGTACTGCAGCTTTACTGAAGTTTCTGTTGTTGTTGACTCACTGGACTCTGGCCTGCTGCTGTGTAATGTTGGTACCTTACTTGTATTTGTTAATACATGCTCTGTAACACTGCACCACTTCCCTGTACCCAGAACATTTCTTGGCAGGGAGAAGATGGCACTGAGGCCATTCCACCCCACTGAAACCAATACTAATGAAATTCTTTAGCTCCTCTGCATGCTGCAGTGCAGTGTAGATAAATATCCTCTTATTGTTAGACATCCATGGTCTGCACCTTAATCCTGCAGCTATAGGATGAACACCAGCCAGGTTTTCTTTCTAAATGTACTGCAGATTTTAACCAAATTTCAAGAAAATCCGCTAAAGAAAATCCCAATGAATGCTTGTTTTTATCCAATACATTATGCAATTATTAGGAGTTGGTGGCAACAATTTTTGGCAATAAAAAAAAAAAAACCTTAGCAGAAGAATAGGGTGAAACAAGATGTGATGAGTGCCAGTTGAGCCTCAAACAGTAAAAAAAAAAAAAAAAAAAAACCTGCAATAGAAATATGACTTTTCTTTTTTTTATGATTAATATTTTTATTGGAAATATGACATTTCTGTCTGTGTTAACCCATTGATGCCTGAAACGATTTTAAAATAAGCCCCTAAAACCTGAAGTTTTTCTGGAAATTCAACAGAAGTTTCAACGCTTCTACTAAATAATAGATTTTTCAGCCTCTGTAGCAGATAGAAATGAAATTCAAAAAGTATTTGAGAGCTTATACAAATACTACAAAACGACGTATCCGCTTTCCAGGCTTCAATGGGTTAATGTGCATTGGAGCAGAAGCTTCAGTGGATATACGTCATAATTTTTTTTTTTTCTATTTGTTTCCATTGCACTTTGTTGCATTTTACTTACATTTATTATACTTATTACTTAAAATACACCAACTTTTTCACCTCAGCCAAGCATAAAACTTGTTTTTAATGATATTTCAAGATCTGATGGGTGAAAATGCACTTACTGGGTACCCCTCACCCAAACCCTGGGTTAATAAAGTCCTTAAAGATCAACGGGTTAGACATTGGTGTGTAATGACTCAATGTCTCACACACAAGGCAGCAATCATCAACTTTTCAGTCTGTGTCATTTTCCACTTGGTGCCTAAAGGAACAGGGTTTTTTTTGGACGTACACCACTTTCACATCTGTCTGTATCATGTCAATATAAAGCTACAACCAGATAACTGTAAATAAAACTATAAACAGGTGGAAACAGCTAGCCTGACTCTGTCCAAAGGTATCAAAATCATCCTACAGGCACCCCTACAGCTCAAGCTAACACAGTCCATAAAATAAAACCATTTTCAACCAAACTATTTGCATGTCTGGATACGGCTTGTAAAAGAAAACACAAGTACACTGTAAAAAAAAAAAACCCTGTTGTTTTTACGGTAAAAAACCGGCAGCTGTGGTTGCCAGAACTTTACCGTAATAAATACGGTGAAACTTTTTTTGATATTACGGTAAAAATATATTGGCACTGTTTATTTCACGTTTAAGATTGCCATTTTATTCAAATTTGTACTCTATCATCAAAAGAAACGCTATTTTGTCATATAATTGACAAGAAAATACTTCATAAAGGAAAACGCATAAATGAAAGATTTTACCTTTAAATATTACAGTATATTTTTGTTAGAGATATGGTGTTTAGTTCATTCAACAGTGAGAAAAAAGTATTTTTTTTACAAAAGATAAATGCAAAAATTACAGTGGTGGCTTGTATATATACATTTTACAGTGTATTTAACAGTGGAGTAATGTATTGTTAAAAAAACAAAATTGTAAAAAATACTTTTTTGGCTTATATATACATTTACAGTGTTTCATTGTTACTGAAACTGAATTAACTAATTTATCATTTTACGTCTTTTACTGTCATGGTTTAGCAGTTTTTCACCGTAAAATCTACAGACATTTTTTACAGTGTAGGAAAACATGTATCCGTCTTTAAGCTTCTTTTATACCTTTTAAACTTTGACACAAGTAAAGCAAGTGAATCCATATTATTACCCATTATTTCTATTTAATTCCAGAAAAACAATCTTTGATGATTTCTTTTTTTAAGGTTTTGGGTGAAAGAACAACCCTGGTAACTTATTAAAATAACATTAGCATACTTTCAGTTCCCAGTTTAGCCAAACAGAAATGTGGGACTTTTTATTCTTCCCTTGTGTTCTTTTCTGTTTCTCTCTGGTTAACAGTAGCTATTGTACCTGTCACGGTACTTTCATATACGTATTGGAATTTGGAAATCTTTTTTTGTGGTATTTATTTGGTCTGACCTTTATCACTGGAATACAAGGTACTTGTACCACCTGTGATATTTCACCAGAGGAAGTTTTTGTAAGGGAACACTTCCATGTGAGTTTGTAAATGTGGGCCTTATCTTGGTAATGCTGTGCATGGGGATTTGCATTTAGTTCTTGTGTCCACTGTGTGTTGTTGAGTTGTATTAAAGTAAAAGGCTCAGTATAGTGGTTTGTTTTGGAGGTTGTGTCCATGTAAAACACTGTCTCGGATCAAAGAGATGGCATCAAACATGACAATGGAAAAAATAACATACATTATTAGACGGAAACAACATGTTTTTGATAACATCTGGAGACCTTTTATGAGTTTTATAAGACATGATGCTAATGTTGGTAACTTGCTTCAGCAGGAGGCTCTGAGGGAGCAGAATGCTTATTTGGTGATGATGCTTTGAGAGAGACCCTTGAAATTTGTCAGTGTTATAACTATTTTCAGTATTTGTCTATATAACTAAATTTAAATGTGTATATATATATATATATATATATATATATATATATATATATATATATGTTTTGTTGTTGTTTTTTCTTTATTGTTATGTATGTATGTTTTTTATTTTTTATTTACTTTTATTTATTGTTTTTATTTATTTATTTATTTGTATTTAATTTTTGCTTTATTTACATCTTTTTTTAAAATTTTTTTTATAGGTTTACTGTGTTTTTCTTATACTAATTTGGCGAGGGGAAGAGGGGATGGGAGGGAGAATAGGGAGAAAAAGTTTGCTTTGTTGCATGTAATAATGTCTTGTTTGAATAGCTGTAATCTGCAAACAAAAATCTAATAAACACATGTTTAAAAAAAAAAAAAACACTGTCTCACTCAAGCAAAAACAGCTTACAGTATTTTTTACTACTTCTGTCTCCACACCAGGAAAAAAGAGCCCAAATACAAGATTTGGATGAAGACTAGAGAGATTAAACAAGATAAGAGTTTATCTTTATTATCTGTAACATTAGCCTAGGGATAGTATTAGTGCTACATGTTTTTTATTCCTTTCACAGGAATGGGGGTTTTAGGAATACAACGCTTCTTCACACAGTGAGAGAAATGAAACAGTGCATCGTTAATTCTCTGATGGACGATCAGTGAGTCCTATTGCGTACTTGCTCGGCTATTTTGGGTCAAAAGTGATGCGAGGGATAAAGGGAGATGAGGTGATAACATTGAATGATCTGGAGATTAGGGATACAGTTTCCATTCCTGTAGCAACACTGGCCTCATTTCACTTTGGGGCTTAGCGATACTCGCACTCTCTCTCTCAATGTGCCTCTCTCTAACAGACACACGATTTGAAGAGCTTGTTCGTATCGTGTCGACTTGTATTTTAATCAATATTGAAATCAACCGCCGCGACAAGTCGTTTAACCCTATAAAGCCAAGTGTATCATATTTGATACATAAGTTTTTGAGACCTCTACATCATCAGTGTGATATTTTTTTTCCTGAAAAACCTGATGAATACATGAATTGATGATTAAAAAAACTGAGCAACAAATTTCACAAAAATACCAGATGTAACAAAAATGATTTGCTGGTTCCACTGGTGGATCTGTGATTGCTGCGTGAAAACTTCATATCAGCAGATGTATGATGTTGTTCTATATGGAAAAAAATATTTTGTTTGTTTGAGGAAAATGTTAAAAGGAAAGTCAAAGTTTTATTTGGTTAAAAATATTAGGTTTTATGTGATTATGTGAGTTCAAGAAAAGCAAATTGTGAGCAACAAATTGCACAAAAAGACCTGATGTATCAAATATGATCCAAATTAAATTCATATATGAAAATTGATATTGAATTTAAAAAAATGTTAGCCGGTTCAACAAGCACTCCAATTTAGAAAATTTTGAATTTTCTGGCAATTATTTCACGGTTCAGGCTTTATAGGGTTAATTTGGCGCATGAAACACTTCGAATGGCGTCAGACAATTGAAACGAGGCAGAATACGGTTCGTATAAAGACTTGGAGATTGGAGAAGTTGATTTGCACTGCAAACAAGGTAACTTTCCCATCGTTGGCAGGGCTTTTCACTTGTTTCAAGAGACTGAATGTGTGACGCAACGAGTGACTCATTCAGATAGATATATGCACCGTTCCTTGGGGACTCGCTTTGATCCGCACAGCCTTTTAAAATGGAAAACAAACCAAGCGAGTGTCACCTAAGCAGCGCCGTCTGAAACCTGCTCAGCCTCTGTGTGCAGCCAGAGGCCTGTAATACAGCTTACCCAGGCTGACAAACACAGATAATGCACCAGTTGGCTGCTGTCACAGAGCATTGGTTGAAAAGCCGGGATATGTTGTTCTCTTTTTTCAACCTCATAACCATGCATATCTTCACATGCCGCCATATGGTTGCTGTCACCGCCTGGAAATGGCGGTAGCTGCCTTGGATATCGTTATGGCAATTGGCCATTGTTAGAGGTGTGATTACTATGGTGATAGATGAATGTACCCTCATCTAGGTGTAATTAAACCAACCGTCATGGACATGTTTTACCCACAATAGCTCACATTGCAACATGGTCTCACAGGAATCCGTGAAATAGCCACGGAATCGCTCAAATTTCCGTGAAACTGACACGGATTTCGCTACAATGCAAGTTAATGACAGTCATATTTTTCTGGCGAGATCATCACCACAAAGTGATTATGTACATTCACTGAGTGAATATTTAGAAAATAAAACATATATTTCTCGCTAGAAATGTGATCAAAATCCATTTTTATGCAGAAACTAAGTCAAAATATAAATTTTTTCACTAAAAATGAGAGAACTGTCCGCCATGTTTTTTATCCTTGAAAGTCACATGACTTGGAACAAACCAATAGGAACAAATATCCATGGAATAGCCACGGGATATGACTGTCATTAACTTGCATTGTAGCGAAATCCGTGTCAGTTTCACGGAAATTTGAGCGATTCCGTGGCTATTCCACGGATTTTGAGTGAAGCGAAATCCGTGGCTATTTCACGGATTTCTGTGAGACCAGGTTCTCACATTGACATAGACAACTCGATGAACTTTGCATTATTATGCTTACACTAAAAACAGTGGTTGTTTGTGTGTGGCCAGAGTAAGATAGGATGAGTGTGTGTGAATGAGAGAGTGAAAATATGCTTGTAAATGTGTGAACGGATGCACAAGCCTCCACAGAAGTCTGACTTCAGCATGAAAGGGTGAAATTGAGCATTAATTAGCGCCATTGTGTTCCCGGTCGTCTAAAAGAATGGCTCGGTGTGGTGCATCCAAAGATGGACGGAAAGAGAAAGTAAAAATATCCGCTTGTGAGAGAAAGAATGGGCAAACAAAAGTGTGTGTGCATGTGTGTGTGTGTGTGTGTGTTTTGGTTCAGCGGAGTGAGCGCCCCGGGCCTATACAGTGCCATGTCAGTGTTTATCTATTTCAGCTAAGCGCTCGCTCGTTGAGAGGTACACACTCGTGTAAAGTGGCTGCTGGGTAATCGTGTGAATGGAGATCAGTCAATGGGCAGAGGAGGGAAGGCCCCAGTGCATGTTGGGAAGCAGCTCTAAAGGGCCCAGCGGTGGGGGTGGGGGCGGGGATTGCGTAACGGAGACATGTGCTTAACGGGGTCGGGATAAACAAACAGAGATCAATGTCATCATCATCCTCATCAGATCATTACTGGGAGCCCTGTGGGACTGATGGCGGGGTCATTAAAGGGTAATACCACTGTTTTTTTTTAAGTCAGTGCCATTGGTCGAGCTTCCCGTCTGCACACAGTCATCACAGCACTTTGCTGTCATTCATCCTTGTAGAAATAAACCTCAAAAGAACAATGAAATCCATCACAGAAAACAGGAAAGTTTAAAGGGGAACTCCAGTGATTTCCCAAGCAACCCTGATGATGTCATCAGGGGTAATATTCATCACTGGGTTTGGAAACTACACATTTTTAACGGAAAGCTTGTATTTGAAACTGGTTTTATTTATTGATTTTTTTTTGGGCTAAACCTACTCTAGGAACTAAGGTTAGGCACTATGACTATTTATTTTTGGTCAACTATTGGCCGAACACAAACACATCAGTGCTGACCAAGGTTATAATAGTTTTGGATTTTTCATTAGTTTTAGTTTTAATTTCGTTGTCAATTTTTGTTTTCAAATTCAGTTTGCTAGTTTTTATTAGTTTTATTTTTTGGAAAATGCTTAGTTTTAGTTTAGTTTTTATTAGACATTTTCACTATAATTTCAGTTAGTTTTAGTTAATTTTGTAACCACACAATACAGTTTCAGTTAGTTATTGTTTTTTAAAAAACTCCCATTTTTATTTTTATTTCAGTTAACGAAAATGTTTTTTCCATTCTAGTTTTCATTATTTCGTTAGTTTTCGTTAACTATAATAACCTTGGTGCTGACATATATGTTATCCAATATAAACTTTTTTTACAGATCATATAATGTAGAAAACGATCCTTGGTGTAATTTACAAAATGGTGTTTGCTACTTATTTTATTTTCTTGTTCTTGTTCCTTTCTATAATTGGTTATTTGGTTAATTGATATAGCGTATAATAATGTAAACTCTTCATAAAACTACTAGTTTGTTCCATTACTTGTTCCAGCTCGAAAACTTTATCGGAATACGGCTTTAATTTGGTTTGATCAGATTTAATCTTTCACAACCAGGACAGCAACTAACAATTATTTTCATTACGCATAAACCTCCCATTTACAGTCAATCAGTTGATCTTGTGGATCCTATTTTTTTTTTCTAAATTCTGAAACAAAAGCAAATGATCACAATGATCTAAAATCATGTAAAAGCTGCAAATTATTACATTTCAGCAGATGGAAGAAATGTTTGAAAAGAAAACTAATCAGCCCTGTCTGCAGTGCAAATTGAGAAGAAGAGTTTATAGCCAAGAGTGTAATTCTAAAAGAGTACTTTCTAAACGCTGCTGTACGGACAACAATACAACAATACAGATCAATTACCAAATTGGCTCGCTCTAAAAAGACACCAGGAGGGAACATAATGCTGAGTTTGCCCACACAAACAACTGTTTCTACCACCTGCAGCACAATGAGGCTTAAATCACTGTCAAACAAGAGAGATGTCACTACCAGTGATTGTCTTAAAATTGACTATTTATAGATCCAAAGACTGGTGAACTACTTTTAGTATCATCCATGTGATTGTGTGTGTTTCCCTTCCATCTGCAGGTGAAGACATGAAGCTCTGTTGACTTTCACCTCATCACTTTGTCACTGTGTGTATCCTCTCACACTAAAAATAGGCAGGGAGCTTCTAAACAAGCCTCATCGCTATTGTCACGGCAAACCGGCGCCCAAGGGCGAATAAATACATTGTGTGTATTAAGGTTTATATATAGTTGTCGTGAGGCTTTAGAGACGAGCACACCCCCCCCTCGCGGAAAATTAGGACATGCTTGTGTAGGCTCATAAGAGGCAAACGAAGAGATAAAGAGCTGCACACACACACATAACACACACAGGAATAATTAATCAATATTGTTTCCATTAGCCAACTGGAGAGGGAAGACACTGCACCATAATTAGGGAGCACTGCGGAGCTGCTAGCTCATCTCCTCCAGCAGCAAATCAAGATGAACACACACATTTTCCTATCTCTCTCTCTCTGCTGTGGGTACATTTTTTGCATGACCTCTCCTAGCTACAGATGCTTAATGACAACAGAGGACTCAGGAAATAACGTTCAGTTATATCATCAAAGACAAAAAAAGAGTGTTGGGGGTTGGGCAGGAGAATCCAGTGACAGTTTACGTAAGGTCTCCTGCCACAGCGCTGTCACACTGCTGACGTCAGAGAGAGAGTCGGTGAGGAGAAAGAACCTCGTTCTACAGATGAGAATGATGGAATATGACACAAAAGTGAGCATTTGAAAACACACGAGAGAGCTGTGATCCTGATATGGGTGGAATATAGAAAATCTATTTAGAGTTTAAACGATTATAGCCTGGAGATGGAAGCCATTTCTATCGGAATTGCAGAGCTGCTGCTGCTGCTGCTGCTGCAGTGCACTGAGGATGTGAAAAACAGATTTGACAGGATTACATAATCCAGTCAGTCTAAGTCAGCGAGGACGGCTGGTAGGTAGGCTACCTGCTGTCTCTAGTTATCCATCTGTCTTTCCATCCATCGTTACAAATAATTCCCCCCTTTAGAATCATCTGATAGGAGTACAGATATTGTACAGGCTGTATGGGGCTGTTCCAATGCATGGCAGCAGGTCTTTGTTGTCAAAGGATGCTGATTTATAGAGGCAATAAAAGGAGAGCAAACCGGGGACTGCAGCGAAGAGCTGGCAGCGAGGAGATACTGAGATTTGCACTGCATGAAATGGCTGCCGTAAAGTCACATAAAGATTAATAATAATATTCACAATCATGGGTTTGCTCATAGCAGAGAGGAAGGGGAGACTATACAGGCCTGCCATATGAAAGCTGTAGCTCACACTGAGCATGCTATAAACACGCTCAACATATATACAGTCATAATAATGTCTTGCTGTGACATTTTTCTTACAAAAGTAGTCTTCCACTGGCATATTTCCTATTGGGATACACACATATTATCCTATAAGCATGTTGTCTTGAGAAACTTCTTCACTTGTGTCCAAAAAAAGACACGTAATTTAAAAGATATTGGGAATAAATGAAATGAGCATAAACATATTTTCATATTTTTCCACATGCCTTAAACAAAATCTTGCTTCAAACACCTATGTTAGACTAAAAGCCTGACCATGGTGGACAAATGTTGCACATGCGTAAAAGCATTTTACGCGTAAATTACGCATGACGCACGGCTGTCTAATGGAATTGCTCATATCCAGCTCGTGACATGGCTCAAAATAAATGTACCAGAGATGATTAACATGCCTTATGGTTGATGATACTCCATGCAAGGACCCTCACCCACCCACTCGCCCCCATCCTTCCCTCACCTGTCCTTTTACGAGGCTGGCCGCAAACTGCCTCATGACCGCCTCCACCGTGTAGGCGCTGGACCATCCGCGGGGGGTCAACAGCTCCATGCATATGGCCCCGCCGTCCAGCACGTAGCCGTTCTCCAACCTCGGCGTCAGGACCCGCATAAAGGGCGGCGAGAAGGGGAAATTATCGGGAAAGGTGACGTTGAGCAGTATGAACTCGGTGCTGGTCTCCTTCATGTCCTGCCACAGCGCCGAGTCCTTGTCCACCTGGTGCAGCTTCACGTTCCAGTCATACAGGTTGTCCTCCACCAGCTCCACCGTGATGAAGTTGTCCCCTAACCTCCTGATCTCCTGTAGCTCCTTCATCAGCCTCCGCGTCCGGACCTGGGTGCAGTGTTGCCGGTGAGGCGCCAGCGGTGGTATCGAGGAGGCACTGGTCGCTTTACTCCCGCCTCCTCCCGTCTGCTGCTTCTCCTTCGCATCCTTGCCCTGCTTATCCTTGCCGGACGGCTTGTCCTTGCCTTGCTGGTCCAGCTTCCTCGCTTTAATCTCCGGGGTGCTCAGGATGTTGGTTTCGTTGGCGGTTTGACAGTGTTTGTTGGCGTTGTTTTTCTGGTTCCCTTTGGTCCCCTTTAGCGAGCCCTGATGGTGCTTTGGGTCCTCGGTGTCTCGGTCGTGCAGGCGGATCAGACCGATCTTCCGCAGTAAGGTGGCCATAATGTGTTATAGAACTATATTCTCCGCCGATCCCCCCGCACAGGGGCAAGAATCACGCTTTAAAGCCGGTCCCCGCTCAAAGAGAAGACCGTTCTTGATGCTGATTATTAACCTTGTTTTACCGCAATCCCTCCTCCGTTCACTGCAGCCTCAGGATGAACACAACCGGGGGAGCCTGTGCAGGTTTCTCCTCAGTGCATCATCTCGACACGGCTCCACTGAAGGAAAAACAGCAAAAACAACAAATAAATGCGAGTTTAGATGAATATTCTTCTATACGCAGCAGTTTTGTCTAAACAGATCAATAGAATTCGATCATTTTTCTCCCCACAAGTGGACCGACATCATCCCTGTGACTGCAGTTGTTCAATGATAGGACGATGCATTACGCAGAGGTGCTGTTATATTACATTTTAACAGAAGGGTGCATACCATATTATCATAGCGAGAGAGAAAAACCCACAGGAATACACTATAGAATGAATCATGGAGGCTTATAGAAGGAGAATGATGGGAAGAAAAACACCATGATGATTCACAAGGCTGTTATAACAAATGATCTCACTAATGATTACAAGAGACACACAGCACTCCTATAGGAAATGTATAGGGATAATACAGAATCAGGCTATGGGAGATTAAAACACATAAATATAAATATAACTAAGGTCACTATCAAGTGGCTATAAGGATATATGCATATAATTATAAGATGTATAATTATAAATTATTTAAATACCATAAAGATCATTATACCTCCACAACAAGCTATCCAGTGTAAGTCCTTATTATAAGAATATCATGCATTTTCCTTTATGTGCTCTCCCGCCCACACAGACCCAATATTAGAGCAGCAATCCGACAGCAGACCGTGCTTACCGTAGACGGCTGAAATTCGAACTATGTCCGTTTAATATCCCGTAATGTAGACCGGACACCGATCCCTGTGTGTGACAGGAGAAGAAATGGCTCCACCATCCAGTGGACCTGCCGTCGGTGAGAGCTGCAGTCAGGAGGAGAAGAAGAAGAAGAAGGAGGAGAAGAAGAAGGAGAGCCTTTGATGTGTGTGCAGCTGCGGCAGCTCCAGCTTTAATGCAGCCGAGGACTAACCAGCCCCCGGTAATCCTTCTCAGCCAGGCTGTTCTCACGGAGGAAACGCTGCGACGGCTGCGGCATTTCAAAATAAAAGCCCTAAGGTTGGGTTGGCATTCAAGGCGAACCAACCAGGCACCAAAATAGATATGTTGTATTCTAAATTACAGCACTAACAGTGGCCTATTGATAGTGGAATGTAACAAAAATACATTTACTTAAATACTATAAGCCTACTTAAGCTCCAATTTTGTCCCGGGACATTTTCTGCTAGCCTACTTTATACGACTCCTCTACATTTTAGTGGGAAATATTGTACTTTTTGCCATCTACATTTATTTCATGGTATTTTTTTTATTACTTTATTGCAGGTTATGAAATTACAAATATTAACAGCTTCATCACATATTCAATTCATCCTGCCACCTTTATGCATTTTTTTACAAGAGGCAATGCCAAAAGAATAAATAAATAAGTAAATAAGATATTCATTTTTAATTGTTTGCTTATTCAGTGAATTGTTTTATTAAGGAAAAGAAAGAGAAGAAGACAAAAAAAACAAAAAAAAACAACCACAAAAAAAAACAAAAAACGTATCAGTATTTCATGGTATTGATACAAAATCAAAGGAACATATTGTCAGAGATCAAACTACAAGCATGAAAGGTAATAAAAATTAGCTCCTCCCTTACCACCTGCAACGTTAAAGCCATGAACACATTAATGCATAAATAATTACATCAGTTATACATATGCTGTTAATGTTTATATTACTATTGTTGTCTATTGTCTCAATATAAACTAAGAGATAAACTTTATTTTGGTTCTTTGGCAACATTGTTCTCAAAGCTTACATGCCAATAAAGACTGATCTGCATAATCCATATCATGAATTAATAATCACTCTAACTTTTGGTACTTTAAGTATATTTTGATTTTTTGATTTACTTTTGTACTTTTACTTAAGTAAACATTTGAAACAGAAACCGTTTTTCTACAGTGTAGTATTGTTACTTTTACTAAGTAAAACACACATACATACAAAATACACATATCCAGTGGTGGAAAGTACATTTACTCAAGTACTGTACTTGAGATACTTTTACTTTACTTGAGCATTTCTATTTCGTGTAACTTTACACTTCTACTCCACTACATTTTACAAAATACACAAGGAATGGAAGAATGAAACAACCTGAGCTGGTGACATAAGTTTACTAAGAAACAAAATGCATAATTTTGAATCTATAGAATCTTTATTTTGAAAATATATAGTATATCAAATACCAGAAAACTGTAAATGTAATGCTGCTTTTATTTTGAAGGTTCGTGGTATATTTCCTGATGTATTCATGCTTACTCTGGGTGGCTTCGTGTTCTTGTATTTACCTGAAAGAAACAGGCTAGGCAGAAAGAAGAGGAATGTAATTTTAACGTCACTGACATTCACTTTCACTTTTACTCTCCCATTTACCCCAAATGCAGTCTCTGCATGTATTTACGCTATTACACTCAGTTAGAGTTACCCTTCACTGATGTAGAGCTTTCGATTTATGGCACATATTTAATAAAGGAAAATATATATTTTCAATATGATATAAATATACGTATAATACTGGTTTAAACGCAGTCACGTTACCTCTGCAGTAATAAACAAACCATTTCTTGACAAAGAGACGTCTTTCCAACTGGCGGCACGACACTTTGAGTCAGTTAACGACATATCTGTCATCGGCTGTTGCCAAGGTAGCAGAAGAGCACCCACAGCGATTGGCCATTTCAGTGCCGTAAAGCACTTCGGCGCTGTGACTGTCGTAGACTCGGTGGCTAACAGTCTACAGCGACAATTTGACAAAAGGATCCTCCTAAACGGAGTTATTTCCACTTGTTTTTAATAGTTTAGTAACAGTTCACTAACATGGCTGAAAAGTTTGATAATCTGGAGGAGCATCTGGAGAAATTTATCGAGAATATTCGACAGTTGGGAATCATCGTCAGCGACTTCCAGCCGAGCAGCCAAGCAGGACTCAACCAGAAACTGTGAGTCACGTTTTATCGTTTTATCCACACCAATCTGCAGATAAACCTTTATATTAACCCACTGCGTTGATTATTCTCCACAGAAATTTCATGATATCTGGACTACAAGACATCGAGAAGTGCCGTCAGCAGCTCCACGAGATTAATGTGCCGCTGGAAGTGTTTGAGTGAGTCCAGAGATATCAGATCTCATATTGTTGCTCTGTTAATATAATAATAATACTTTATTTACACCTCTACTGTTGTTCACAGTGGCTCTATTGCTGTGGATACACGTTTATGCTGTGTAATACAGTGAATACAAATCACGCCAAACCCCATTCAACAATCTGACGATTTTAAAGTGTCACTCCTTTTTTTTTTCTCTCAGTGCTTTATTGAAAATGACAAAAATTAACATTTCTGGCACGTTTTTCACAGTACATACCTTGCATAAGTGTAGAAAGAATGCTAGGGGAACATCAATCAACAGTAAAACTTAATAATAATAATAATAATAATAATAATAATAATAATTTAATAATAACTTAATAATAATATAACAATAATATCAATATTGTAAATTCAGAGCAGTTGAAAATAAATAAATAAATAAATAAATAGGCAAAAATGTTGTTTTCAATAAGGGGGATTCAAATTAGTTTTAACTGTTCATTTCAGTGAGAACATTTTTCAAGATATATCATTTTTGTGCCTTTGTTATTGTTAGAATTTTTAGAGATTTTGAGTACAATTTGAATTAATTCATGAAGACAAAAGTGTCACTCCTTTTTTTCCCTCTCAATGCTTTATTGAAAATGACAAAAATTAACATTTCTGGCATGTTTTTCACAGTACATACCTTGCATAAGTGTAGAAAGAATGCTAGGGGAACATCAATCAACAGTAAAACTTATAATAATAATAACATCAATATTGTAAATTCAGAGCAGTTGAAAATAAATTAATAAATAGACAAAAATGTTGTTTTCAATAAGGGGTTTTAAGTTTTAACTGTTCATTTCAGTGGGAACATTTTTCAAGATATCATATAATTTTTGTGCCTTTGTTATTGTTAGAATTTTTAGAGATTTTGAGTACAATTTGAATTAATTCATGAAGACAAAAGTGTCACTCCTTTTTTTCCCTCTCAATGCTTTATTGAAAATGACAAAAATTAACATTTCTGGCACGTTTTTCACAGTACATACCTTGCATAAGTGTAGAAAGAATGCTAGGGGAACATCAATCAACAGTAAAACTTATAATAATAACATCAATATTGTAAATTCAGAGCAGTTGAACATAAATAAATAAATAAATAGGCAAAAATGTTGTTTTCAATAAGGGGGATTCAAATTAGTTTTAACTGTTCATTTCATTGGGAACATTTTTCAAGATATATCATTTTTTAGCCTTTTTTATTGTTAGAATTTTAATTACAATTTGAATTAATTCATGAAGACAAAAGTGTCACTCCTTATCCGCACATCTGTTAATGTTTTATGCCCCATTATACTAATCTGGATTGTTAAGAGCCCCTCCAAATATTCGGCATACACATACTATAAAAATAACAATTGCAATTGTAAGAAATGGTTCGTCCTTTTTGTTGTTACTCTTCAAGGTAACGTTAATCTATATGGGTGAAGGGTTGCTAAAATAAACAATGACAAACAAGCAAACACATTTTTTCCTATAATTAATAACCTATTAAATCAAAAGGATTTAGGAGTATCATATATTAAAACTTGCAAATGGCTTAGACTGATACTACCCATATATGTGTACTGTGTCTCCTGCATTATCATAATGTGTACAGCTTAGTTTTGCACTATTATTGTTCTCATTTTATCAGTGTCATAATGTGTAGGGCTACAGCTTAGTTTTATTATACCAGTATCATATTTTTTTAAAGTCTTAAATCTAATAATATTGTTACTGTCGTATTTTATAGTGATTTCATTTTCAATTTATCCATTTATTTGACCGGGGCAATACATGTAAGCATTGTTACATATAAATAAAATGCAGCAGCTGCAATGCATGTAGTAATGTGCCTCTGCAAATTTCTTCCCCAGGACAAATTAAGTGTTAGATAGATAGATAGATAGATAGATAGATAGATAGATAGATAGATAGATAGATTACTTTATTCATCCCCGAAAGGAAATTCGGTTGTCACAGCAGTCCGGTATTCAAGTACAATAAAATACAATAGAATAAAATACTGAGGTAGCATAAAGCACAAGGACACTTAAACATCAGTTGGTAGGATGGTTGGCAAGATGATGGTAATAATTAAACTGGTGATATGATGCAACAATGCTATAGTGACTAGACGGTATATAATAATAATAATAATAATAATAATAATAGGACAGTATATAATATAATATAATATAATATGTAATTATAGATAATAAACAATATAAAAATAAAATGAAAAATATAAATAAAGTAATTATAAGTAAAATAATATGATATATAATAATAATAGTAATAATAATAATAATAAATAGGGCCGGTAAGGCCGGTATAATAATAATAGTAGTATATTACAGTATATAGTAATAATAGTAATGGCAGCAACAGTATATAATAATAATAATAATAATAATAATAGTACAGTTTATAATATAATATATATAATATAATATAATATGTAATAATAGATAATAAACAATATAAAAATAAAATGAAAAATATAAATAAAGTAATTATAAGTAAAATAATATGATATATAATAATAATAGTAATAATAATAATAATAAATAGGGCCGGTAAGGCCGGTATAATAATAATAGTAGTATATTACAGTATATAGTAATAATAGTAATGGCAGCAACAGTATATATAATAATAATAATAGTAATAACATTAATAACATAGCAAAGCGTTGTGCGTAGATTTAGTGCATTTCAGTAATGTTGGTTCTGGCAGAGGTAGATGAATTGTAAAGTCTTATTGCAGAAGGAAGGAAGGACTTCCTGTATCGTTCCTTGGAGCAGCGTTTCGAATTGAATTGAAATGCACCAATTTGCAATTTGTCAAGAAAAAAGGCCACAATTCCAAATGTGTCTAATAGAATTCATGATTCCAGATGAAATCTTTGCTCCATGGCGCCATCACAGTTCCCTCACCTAACGTTATGCCTTGTGTTTGTAGATACATTGACCAAGGTCGAAACCCTCAGCTGTACACCAAGGAATGCCTGGAGAGAGCCTTGGCCAGGAACGAGCAGGTCAAAGGGAAGATTGACACCATGACGGTAAGAGATAGTGCCAGGGACGCTGACATTCCCAGCAACCACACTGCAAGAATGAACAACAAACTATTTCACTGATTAAATACTCCCAAGTGTGTTTAGGAATTTCTAAAAAAGATAAAAATGTCCCTTTCAAGGATCATTTTCATTATACAAAGAGATTATACTCATGTTATCCTTCTCTGATAAAGTGGGCATGTTTATTTGTTAATTAATTGTCCTTGGACACAATGTTGCATCTTTTAGTGATTCAGTATAAGCTCAGCTCCACAAAGCAGTTATTTGATATATGCATTCTACATTCAGTTGTTCTACATTATTCTTTTATTTTGGTGCTGCTTTTTAACACATGGCAGATTTATTCTGTTCTGATGAAGTCTAAAATCACTGTGTCCTTAAGCATAAGTGTATTATCTGCAGAAAATAAAAAGTTGGCCAGCAACTAACATATTTTTTGTCGCTCTCCATTAATCTCCAGATTGTTTTCTTAATTAATTGCTTTTGTCATTTGTCTAAAATGTCAAAACAAATGTCAAAACAGTAAAAAAACAAAAACAAATATATTGAGTGTAATACAACCCTGATTCCAAGAAGTTGGGACGCCGTGTGAAATGTGAATAAAAACCGAATGCATTAAAGTCAAAATGAGTGTATGTATTTTCAATTGAATGATACGAACATCTTGTCTTTGTAACATTCAAGTGAATGTGGGTCAAAAAGCTTTTTGCAAATCATTGATTTCTGTTTTTATTACATTTTGCAACTGTTTTTTGGAATCAGGGTTGTATGACATGAGACAGAAATGTTGAAAATCTCAATAGTTGAGAGTCTGAAAACAAAATTTTTTGCCATATTTGCATGAAAAATCCTTTTTTTTCCACGATTAATTGATCATCAAAGTAATTGTAGATTATTTTTCTGTGACTTTACTAATCAGCCACTCAACTAATCATTGCATCTCTATCTCATTGGGCAGTCCTTGGCCTAGAGGTTAGGAATAGGGCTTGTAACTGGAGAGTCGCTGGTTCGAATCCCGGTACTGACAGGTCTAGGACTGAAGTGCCCTTGAGCAAGGCACCTAACCCCCCTGCACAGCTCCCCGGGCGCAGTAATGTGCTGCCCACTGCTCCTTGCATGGTGTGTTCACTTGTGTGTAAAAAAAAAAAAAAAGGATGGGTTAAATGCAGAGGTTGAATTTCCCCATTGTGGGATTAATAAAGTAATCTTCTTCTTCTAATGAAAAGTAGTTAAAAATCAGTAATAAACTAACCTCTGCTGTCTTTTATTACAGAAATTCAAGAGCCTCCTAATCTCAGAACTTGGCAAAGTGTTTCCAGAGGAGATGGTGAAGTATAAGGCGATACATGGAGAAGACGCCCCCTCCTAGTGACTGCTGCACCATCACCCCTGACCTCCAACCTGTGACCCTTGAAATAAAAGCCTGAATGGAGTTTAACCAAGCAGGTTCCTCCGTGGTCGCCCCGCAGAATATGATAATAAACCATTATTATTTTTTCTTTAATATTGTGATGCTGTTGTTGTCGAAGAAGGTTTTTCATTTGTGCTCTACACTCTGACTCAATCCTCTCCTTTCCCGACATTTAAACTTTAATTTAAGGAATTACAAATCAATATCAAGCATATGTGAGTTAGAGAGGGGAGAAACAAATAATTTTCAGTGCTGTTTTGTTATGTTGCCAGGAGACACATTTGTTTTTAATGCCTCTGATGATGCATGAGCACTCAGCTGGCAGCAGAGACAACTTCTACTACTCCCAACTGTACAGATGAAAATATTAAAGAGCTGTAGGGCACCCGTGTGTTCTGTATTAAGGAATTTACTCCATCACTTGTACATACAGTATATTTATACCTTTTGTAATGCTTCCCAATCAGTGTGCATTTGTACCACAACACAGTTCATGACATTTTGTACCGAGCTCAGGTTTCTAATTGAATGCAAATGCTCTCTGATGGTAATTCTGTGCCTGATCAACCGACATGATCAGAAATGAGTCCACTCTTTATTTGTAACTTGTTTGTATTATAATACGTTTTGTTATTAAATGATCCTTGTTGGATTAATGTTGTCTTTTGATATTTCATTACAGCGATGAAAATAATAATATAATCAGATACATTACCTTTTTTAAAATACATTTTATTTATGCAAAGTTTTGGATATATACAGACACATACAAGGCAAGGCAAGGCAAGTTTATTTGTATAGCACAATTCAACACAAGGTAATTCAAAGTGCTTTACATATACATTAAAAACAGCAAGACACAATTGAAAACAGTAAAAACAGTCAATTAAAACAGGGAAGATACAGCAGGATAAAAAAAAGAGAGAAAATAATAAAAAGCACAAGTCAAATACAGTACAAGAAACATAGAAAAAACCCAACAGAGAAAAAAATAATTAAAATAAAAGTAAACAAACAGATAAAACAAAACAGAAGCAACAGACAGCCAGCCACCACTTACTCGTTAACGTAAAAATAAAATGTTCACAAAAACAAGTCGGTCCAACAAAATGCCCCCAATAGATACATTACCTTTTGAGTTTACAGAATTTTTTTAAATTTAGGGGATGATACATGTACAGAGAATAAAATAAGGATTAAGTATGTGCAAACACTCTACATTCAGTTGGTCTACATTATTCTTTTATTTTGGTACTGCTTTTTAACACATGGCAGATTTATTTTGTTCTGGTGAAGTCTAAAGTCACTGTGTCCTTAAGCATAAGTGTATTATATACAGAAAATAAAAAGTAGGCCAGGAACTAACATTTATTTTGTCACTCTCCATTAATCTCCACATTGTTTTCTTAAGTAATTGCTTTTGTCATTTGGTGTCTAAAATGTCTAAAACCTTTTTTTAAATAAATTTTATTTATGCAAAGTTTTGGATATATACAGACACATACAGTACAAGAAACATAGAAAAAACCCAACAGAGAAAAAAATAATTAAAATAAAAGTAAACAAACAGATAAAACAAAACAGAAGCAACAGACAGCCAGCCACCACTTACTCGTCAGCTTAAAAAGAAAATGTTCACAAAAACATGTCGGTCCAACAAAATGCCCCCAATAGATACATTACCTTTTGAGTTTACAGATTTTTTTTGAATTTAGGGGATGATACATTTACAGAGAATAAAATAAGGATTAAGTATGTGCAAACACTTGCAAAAATATTTTTGTTTTTATCTACAAGATCTTCATCCTTTGTGCCCTTCAGAGTATGAAATAATACATTAGTAGAATTTGATGTATTTTCTGGCAGTCGTCCTGAAAAACTGGATATGATAACCTCAAGTAAATCTGTTATTTTTCAAGCATTCCACTGTGAAATGGCAATGTCAAGCTATCCTCGGTGTACGATGTCGGGGCTTATATCCACTCGGGTGGATAATATTTTGTGCCAATATAATATATCATTGTAGTATTTGAGTATTTCTGTAAAAATGCAGGTATTCATGGATTCTGCTTCATTCTGCTTCCTCTAAGATATTGGTAACAGGGATGAAAAAGGAAAGAAAAAACCTTTAAGATAATGCAACTGCAATGCTGTTTTACATTTTGTACTATTGTAGTATATTTAGTACATTTTACTTGTTGCCTAAAAACCAAACAAATAAACATGTATTTAAAAAAAAGGGTAATTATGTTGAATTTGTTTGAAATCCCATGAATGTGTTTGCAATGGTGGACTGTCACTAGGCAAACTAATTTGAGTTTATACTCATCAAACCTCAGAGGGGAATCTTTACTTTTTATTTCAATTTAACTCAATTTTAAAATCAACTTTAACATAACAAATTAAAACGTTTCCATAAAAAAACTTCAAGAGCTTATAAAATATAATTCTTTGTTATAAATGGAACTTGCCAACAGTTTCTACAAGTCGAGCCTAAACTATTAGTCAATTGATAAAAAATTAATTGACAACTATTTTGATATAGTTAAAGTGAGTTTACATGAAAAACACTTGCACTGAATTTGTAAAACAATTATTTTGGGTTCTGGGTAATAGTGATGACAATGATCTTCATATCTTCCTTTTTTTTTTACAAAACAAAAATAAAAAAATAGAGAAAAAATCAGAATAATTAATTATTAATTTCAGTCTGATAAAAAAATGAGTAAAGTTTAGCTCTACTTCAAAAAAAATAATATATATATATATATATATATAAATATATATATATATATATATAAATATATATATATATATATATATATATATATATATATTTTTTTTTTTTTTTTTTTTTTTTTTCCCGAACCAAAATGATATAAGGAATATCAAAAAAATAATATAGATCAATATTAAGTTAACTGGTTCTTATTTCTATCTTATTACTTAGACGGGGCAGATGCATGTATATGTATAGGGCTTTATATACTGTATGTGTGTAAATGTTTATATGTTTATGTACATCTGTTTAATGGTGCCTATTTGAGTATGTTCTATGCTGTTGTAGTTTATGTTGTTTATTTTTTCGGTTCGAAAAGAAGAATTAATAAAGTGAAAAATGAAAAAAATAAATAAGACTAATGATATAAATAATAGCATAACAAGCATAGGGGGCATTTTCCTGCATTGAGTACTTTATTTTAAGTACATTTTCCTGATTATACTTACATACGTTTACTTAAGTAACCATTATAAAGCAGGACTTTTACTTGTAACAGTATGTTTTACAGTGTGGTATTAGTACTTTTACTTGAGTAAAGGATCTAAATACGTCACCAGTGTGTGTTAGTGGACCACCATGGTGACGTATCAGTGACAGGGTCACTTAGCTCCAGTGTCTCCTGCACAACGTCTTACGTTGTAACTATACACTGCCTGTGTAAGCGTGTGTCTCCTTGGCTAAAAGAAAAGGACAGATGCTGTGGAAACAGACAGGGCTGCGTCATCAGGCAGGTTACGGCCCGCCACGCCTCCTCCTGCTGAGGCTTAACCACCACGACACGCCCCTCTGACCCTGGAGGCCCATCCTCTGGGACAGGAGGAGGGGAAATGAGCCCTGTTATTGGTTTGTGATCTATGCAGCCAAGTAATTCAGACGGCCCTTTTCCCTCGCTGTCACTCTTCCCTGAGGATTTCCGAACACGCGTCTCGTTTAGTCAGCCGTGGTTTTGTGAGGACTCAGCTTCTGTTTGTTATTGGGGGAGGAGGAGAGTCTCACAGGCCTGATTTACATCCAGAGAATTCTGTTTCTGATTTGGTTCTCAACCTGCTTTTTACTACTGTATCAAAATTATGCTATTTGTATCTTTGCTTTTTTGACATCTTGAGAAATACACCTAATGCTATGTTGCATAATTAGATGAGAAGATTGTCTGTATAATAAATATAAGGCTTTATATACTGGAATCAGGTTGAAACAGCTGGTCTGGTTTTGTCCAAGGCAACAAAATCTGCCCACCAACACTTCTAAATCTCACCATTCTTTTAAAAAAAAAACTGTACAAAAACCAACTTTCTGGTTTCAAGGTTGACAGGTTTCATGAGGTTTTATGACTCCAGGATGTCACTGTGCCTGGCCGACAAATAGGCTGGCACACAACCCCCTCCCCAATAAAACCACAGTGTGCCATTGTGAGACCCCTCCCTCCAGGAGCCTGGTGGGTGGAGTCAGATCATCAGGGAGATTCAGCTCACCTGGTGGCTGCAGGACTGTATAAACTGGTGGCTGCCTGGCATCCACTCTGTTTGGTTTTGTTACATTTAGTTTATTCTAAAACTAATTTCCTTTCCCCTTTTTCTTGATTAATGGGCTGATTATTTTCTCAAAAGATGTCTATGAAATGTCACAATATAGTGCCTGGTGGAAAAAATGTGATTCCAGTTCCTCAAAGCCCAAGTTTTATCAGTTCAGAACTTTACGATATTCAGTTTAATAGGATAAATCTCCACATTGAGAGTCTGAAAATCACATATTAACTCATGTAACTCTCCTCCCTCCTTTGTCAAGGTTTTTTCAACATTTTTCAACTTTGGTTTTTGTGGTCGGTGCTGATATAAAGGCAGGTTTTGTAACTGTCAGATAGGACCAGACACGCTCAGTCTCTGGTTTTCTGGGGAGCAGACCTGAACCAAAGTTATCCCAGGACAATCATATAGCTAGGTACCAAAGTGATCCAGTAAGACCTGGTTCCTTTTTTTATTTTATCTTTATTGAGGCCAACAGGTTACATACATTAAAAAATACCCCAAGGACAGTCAGACGTAGCTGGAGTCACTCGGGACAGTTACACCTGGATCAAAGTAAGCCCCGGACAGTCAGACATTATTAAATGTCAAACCCTATCCGAAATGACCCAAGGATGGTCAGACCTGGTCTAAAGTGACCCCAGGAACAGACCCCATAAAAAGAGAGAACACTAACACTTGCATCAGCATGTTGCAACCCTATTTAACAAACATCTAGGAACAGGAAAGCCGTGATGCCATTCGCCACATAATGGTATCGTTCTGGAGGCGGTGATCACGTCACAGCAGCCGTCCTTCAGTGTTCAGTCCTTCAGGATGCAAACCTTGTGATTTTTCTTCTCAGAGCACCTTGAACATCGTTCATCAGATGCCGTCAGCCTCCTCTATTTCCCTGTTCTTTGTTTCTAGCCTGTTTCTATCCATTGAGCAGGCTTCTCTGTCTCTGGATGACGAACATCCCCACTGCAGCGAGTCACAGCGCCGCTGGTCAAGGGCACCTTTTCAATCCAATAACAAGCCAATTCAGAGGGATGAGAAATTAAATTAAATGCTGTTTTTATCCAGTTTGCGATTGTGTCTGCTCGCCATGACATTTCTGTCACAGGGTGACACTCCGACTGTGTGTGTGGATGTGTGTCGTGATGCTTGACTAACCACAAAAGGGGAGAAGCAGAGGGAGAGGGTATTGTACTGTGAATATGTCTCAGTATGAAGTGCTGAGGTGTGTTGGATGACTCATCCAAGGTGACTGAGTCTTTCTCTCTCCTCTTCTTCTTCTTCTTCTTGTGTGTTCATGCCCGACACCCCCGAACAAACATCATCTTCTTTTGCCTTCTGCCCTCTTTCTCAATAACTCTTTTGCTTCTTTTGTAGCATCTTTCTCTGCGTACCTTGACGAGTCATTGGTGTTGATTGACAAGATTTGTGTGGAGGTGGACTCGTCCTCTTTAGTTGTCATTCTCAGAGTGCAGGAGGACAAAAGTTCGTATAACATGCTGGCTGGAGTAAATACTGTAATAGACGGATTCTGTCATATTTCATTTTGTCTGCTGGAGAGCCCATTTCGCCAATTTCATGGTGTAAATTGGACACTCAACGAATAGCTTTTCAAAAACAAAGGCCTGAGTGCAGCACGCCGCTCTCTTTGTCCTGCGGGTATCACATTGTGAAGGAGTGTTTGGTTCAGTATCAGGTGAGCAGTTCTCTTTGCAGTCTCTAAATTGTTAATTCAATTCCCTGAAAACATGATAAAGTTCAAAGAAAGGCATCAAGCAATGACATGCAGCTAGTTATCATCACACGTCAAACAAACTACAATTTAACCAAGAAATCAATTTCATATTGTTAAAATAATTGATTATTTTCTATATTGGTAAATGATTTTATGCTTGAGTTCTGCTTCTCTGTTGTCTGACTCTGTGTCTGTCTCTGTGCGTGACTATCAGGTCAGCCTTGGTAAATATCTCTATGCATTTATATAAAATCAGGCAATATGATTTTGATACAATGATTTGAGAGAGACGTGGTTCGTTCTTCACGAACTGAAACCTGTCTGTTTGTATTCAGGGACATGAGTTTTTGAACCCGGAGAATCTCTGTAAAGTGCACATTTTTTGACGTATTGTAATAAAACTTTGTTAAACTGAGAAACTTGGACGTCTCCAGCTCTTTCCCCATCAACGAACTGCGCAGAAAAATGGTGAGGTTTGCTCTGTTGGTGACAGATTATCAATTTTCAAGGTTTCCTCATGCAATTTTTCTAACAAAATCCAGCATTTATTTTTGTTTAACTGCCTATCCATTAAAATACACAATATTCTTCATGTCTGATCTAACTCAACATGTCTTTAATGAAGCCTTGTATGTTGAAAAGGCGCTTTATTCTGTGAAGAGTCTACTAATGATGAGCTAGTGTTTCCTCTTGGTTTCCTCATTTAAAGAGAGCGTCCACGTTGGCTGAATTGAGTCTGGTCCTCATTCCTGGTTAATTCTAGTCAAGCTCCACTGAAGAAGGAGGTTGTATCTTTATAATTAATAATCGGTTGTGTAATATTGTTAGTAAATACTGCTCTGCTAGTGATGCAACATGATGCAACGTTAGTGCAGTTTATTTATTACCCTAGAGGTGTTGTTTAATTTAATAGTTCTGCACTTTTCATCCAAGCACATTTGTAACATTTGTAGAAGGTCTTTAAAGCGAGGGGAATTCTGAGTATAATAGAATATTCTAGCACTCCTTCAGTCGCTATCAATAACAACTTTTCAGTTTTCAGTGTTATTTGGTCTTCACTGTTCTGTCACCCTTTGAAAGCATTGTGGTGCAGCTCAGTGTGTCTCACTGGGTGATGTTTCTGCAGAAGTGTTGGTATGGGGGTTATTAAATGTAAAGACAGTATCAAATACAAGGATGTAGCCACCATGATGTAGTTTGTGGATTTGTGTTTCATATTTTTATTGATGTGTATACAAAAAAAAATTGTTAAGGATTAAACATGTTGTACACATCCTTGGATTTAAATTGTATGATTTTAAGAACAAACAACAGTTACGCAAAACGAAACCAAATAGACTATACAGTGTTTAGATATTTAGACATAGTTTGTATAAAATGAATAAACTGACCACATAAACATAACAGATAAAATACATAAATAATAATAAAAGAGAAGGGGGAAAGAGGAGGAAGTAAAAAAAACAAAAAAAAAAGAAATAATAATAATAATAATAATAAAAATAAATGAATAAAAAGGGACAAAGAAAAGAAAAGAAAGTTTGTAGTAGTTTGTGGATTTGAAGCTTCTAGTTCGGCATCCTGGCTGTCACCATGTTGGGTTTTTGGAGCCAGAACCCTAAACCTAATCCTATTTAGACAAGATGAAACTGACTGACAGCCTGAGGACACTACTGCATTTCCACCGATACTGGCGAAGTTGCTGTTAACAAAGTTAACTCCCATTATTCAAGGTAAACCAAAAACAAGTTCACTGTTATTTGAATGTAGTGACAGTGCCATGGATACACATCTCTACGCCTCTATTCTGATTGACGGGTCACCTGGGTAGCGTACCCTGCTTTATCGGGTATTTTATTCTAAATGGGACCATAATTTACAAAATGTGCATCACGCTGTTTTGAAGGAGACTTAATTATATCTAAAAATAAAAACAATTGAGACCAATAACTCGTTCGGAAAATGTTTACTGGGGTGATATATCCAGTGAGAAATAGGGTCATGTGAGTCGCCCCCTGCTGGCCATTAGAAAGAATGTACACTTCTTTTATACAGTCTATAACTGAAGGCCTCTGAAAACAAAATGAAGAAATCGACAAAAAGATTACATAAAAAACAACATCTCTTTATAAAAAAGAATTGACCGACCACCTGCTGTCGTGCAAGTTTATAAGTTGTAATTTGCAGTTGAATTATAACAAACATCAATGTAACTTTGAATGAGGTTTTCTAATCCTGAAGCATATGTGAAGCAGAAGTTTTGAGTTCACTTTGACTCTCTTTTGTGCAGCGTGTACAGCTTGTTTTACCCTGCTGCATTGAAGCCTTTCCTTTAAGTGCCTGTGGACTGTAGTTCCTTTAGAAGCTCGGCCGTGCTTCATCGTAATGCAACACATTTTCCTATCTTTTATTTCATCTTCATGCAAATGCTTTTGGGAGTTCAGGCTGGAGCGGCGGTTGAAATGTAAAATCCACCCGTTGCCCTTGGGTCAGCCCAGGAAACACAAAAGCGGGGGCTGCTGCCTTTGATGCTATTAGCATAATGTCTTTCTGATGCTAATGCTAAGTGCCTCGGACTGACCGCTGAAGCCCACACGGCCCACAGCCATGATGGTCTTACATGACTGCTGCTCGCTCTCTCTCTGCCTCGCTCTTGTCTTTAGCACTGGGACGACTGGCTGTCCTGCCTCAGCTTAGATCACCTCAATGAAGGTCAGGAGGCGGACCCCCTCTTCCTTCTGTCGCCCTGGTCACCATGGAAACACCCCTCCCATTCGCCATCACCCACCCTTTCTCTCTCCTCTCCCTGGACAATGGCCTTTTCTGTGTGTTGGTGTGTACCCAAGTGCCGTATGGTAAATGTTAAAAGTCTCAGTGTGTGTGTGTGTGTGTGTGTGTGTGTGTGTGGTGTGTGTGTTGGGGGGTAATAGGCCCTGTCTCATCACAGCTGATTTGTGTTGGTGATTCTACAGTATTCCAGGCCTCAGATATGAATTGTAATCGGGACTTACACTCCTACGCACTGCTCTCTGCACATCTATTAACTCCACACACACCCACACAGACACACAGACCCCCCCCCCACACACACACACACATACACACACACACATGCATAGGCAAACAGTGTGAGTCAAGTCAAAGAGCCCTGCTGCGGAGGTGAGCAGGGCCCGGCTGTGTTGCAAAACAGTAATGAGACACACAACACAAAGGCCAGCGAGAAGCACGACTATTATACCTTTTTGGACCCTGTCAGGGGTGTCTGTGTGTGTGTGTGTGTGCGTAATGGCCAATAATGGGGTGATAAAGACACTAAATGAAAACTATAAATTAGCCCAATGATGTCTGCTGCACGATGCTCCTCGCACCTGCCGCGATTGAATTATTGAGCTAAAAAAAAACACCACCACAGATGGAAGTTAATAGACGGAAAATATTATTTTCATCTCCGCTTTGTGGCCCAAATGCCGGCATGTGAACATCCCTCCTCCTCTCTCTTCTCTTTTCTCTTTTTTGGATTGCCATTTTCATCTGCAGCCAGCCTGATATGCTGACAAGCAGTAAGAGTGGGAGTGAACAAGACAGAAAGTGAGAGAAAAGACATAGAGAGGAGGGGAGAGAGAGAGAGTTGTTATAATTTCCCTCTGGTTTAATTATCTGAGTCTGTAGACAGCCCCACTCTTTCTCTCTTGTCGTTAAATGTTAGAGGTGAGAATGTGAGCCGTCTCTGTGTGTATCTGTGTGTGAGGGATCTTTTTCCCTGTGTGTGTTAATGGCATGCACAACAAAAAGCACAAGGCGCAGCAGCAGCAGCAGTGCTGGGCAGGGAATAGCCTCGTCCCACTGTAATGTTTAAACCTCGCTCATTACACAGTGAAAAGAGGAAATCGATCATTTTCATCACCCGCTGTCACCGTGTGATTACACAAGTCAATGAACCATCATATTCATAGCTATGATTTACTGTACAGCATACCTTCGATACATACTGTATGCTTATACAGCTTCTAAACGATTGTTCCTCTTTAAACAATGCATGGGAAGACAATCAGCGGAGGTTCACACATTTTTTTACAAATGCCTTTGTGATATTGGTGTTTGCCAGAGGCGATTTGGCCCGAGGCAGTGTGTTTTCAGGCTATCGAGTGGGGGAGTTGTGCTTCATTCTGTATTTGCTGTTGTTGGTCTTTTTGTTTCAAACGTAGTTGATTTTATTCCTGATCTGTCTCCTGTACTGTTTTTCACAGCAGAGATTGTGACTGTGTTGCATCAACAGCTCAGGTGTAACTGATGACATTAAAACAAAATTATGTAACGGTATTATCTCAAAGTAACAGCTTTTAAATCATTTTGATGCTAAACTCTAGGATTCTCAGGACTGTATAAACTGGTGGCAGCCTGGCATCCACTCTGTTTGGTTTTGTTACATTTAGTTTATTCTAAAACTAATCTCCTTTCCCCTTTTTCTTGATTAATGGGCTGATTATTTTCTCAAAAGATGTCTATGAAATGTCAGAATATAGTGCCTCTCGGGCCTGGCCCAGGGCCTTTTGTTACTTATCTTGTGTCTCTCCTCTTTCCTCAAAATGTATTGGGAAAATGGTGGAAAAAAAACGATCCCAGTTCCTCAAAGCCCAAGTATTATCAGTTCAGAACTTTACGATATTCAGTTTAATACGATAAATCTCCACATTGAGAGGCTGAAAATCACATATTAACTCATGTAACTCTCCTCCCTCCTTTGTCAAGCCCTGAGCCGGGGTTTTTTCAACATTTTTCAACTTTTGGTGGTCGGTGCTGATCGAGTGGGGGAGTTGTGCTTCATTCTGTATTTGCTGTTGTTGGTCTTTTTGTTTCAAACGTAGTTGATTTTATTCCTGATCTGTCTCCTGTAGTGTTTTCACAGCAGAGATTGTGACTGTGTTGCATCAACAGCTCAGGTGTAACTGATGACATTAAAACAAAATTATGTAATGGTATTATCTCAAAGTAACAGCTTTTAAATCATTTTGATGCTATACTCCTGCACTTCTAAACTTCTAATAGGGAAAATGGTGCCATTCCCACAGTGCACTCTGTTCTTACACCACGTAACTTTGGTGAGGGAGAATTGCATACAGCCTGACAGCCCGACAGCACGTACCACCAAGTAAGTCACTGCTTTTGTTAAAACAGGATTATATTTTACGGAGAAAACATTTTTCCCTCTGATATCCTCCAGCTGCATTGTGTCGCCTCTGCAATTTACAGAGTTTTCTGGTGGATAGAAAGCTTTTCATGTTGCTAAAGTGTCGCATGTCGCTAACTGTAACTCTCAGTTGGTTCAGTTGGCACCAGGGGAGTTTTTTTGTTTGTATACTCCACAAGCCCAGGAGCTTTGGACCGCTGGGAGGAGGAGGTTAATAGGCCGGGGATGGGGTAGGGTGTGCTGTGCATGCTTTTATTTTGATAAGCATCATTTAAGTCATTTCTCAGGTGAAAATGCCAAACATTACCTTACACTACAGACGGAAAACTGAATATACTGAATGTCACATTGAGCTCTTTGTTGTGATGGGCTTTAAAATTGTATTTATGTTTTTTTGACATTTTATGGGCCAGATGATCAATTGCAATAAAAATGTAATAATATAAATCTGTCTAATTCACATATATAAAATATTTAATGCTGGATTAGAATTCAAATATTTAAATTCATAAATTGCATAGCTAAATGATCCTAAATGATGTAGTTAAACAGAATAAATTCAGTTGAAAATGCTGCAGATTGTTTTAAAATAGCTATGTGAGATTAACGGCCGGTGTCCCAAGTGGTCGAGTGAAATGTTAATTTGTTTCTTGAATAATTTCCCTTATAGTCAGCTGCTACACACAACCTCTATTGTCCTCAGGGTGTTCTTTTATCCCTATGGACACACACACACACACACACACACACACACACACACATGCACACACACGGCAGGCCCCATAAAACTCACAGCCACGCCTTGCCTTTGTTTTGCCATTTGGCTTCAACTTCTGTCTTCTGATGTGACCCCCACAGAGGCCGTCACATAAATGCCAGGCCTCCTGATGCCCCCTCCCCCCAACAAACATGCAGCACACACCCCACACACAGAAGGGGACCTGACCACATGCACATCCCACAAACTTCCACCCACACACATCTGACCACGAGCCAGCGCGGTGCATCAAGAAAGCTGCAGGGATGCAAAAAAGAGAGAAGACGAGGAGAGGCAAATGCAAAACTCTCTTGTTCTTAAACTGATTTATCCTCAGAGGATCCAGACAAAAACACAGTTCATCAGTTCTCCAGATTACAAACAAGAGATGGTTTTTGGATCAACCAAAGCTTGATGCTTTCACCTGGCTTCTGTAATCCTTTCCTTGCTTTTAATGCTTTCTCTGTTAAATGTATTAGCTTATAGTTTATATATAGTTTATATAGCTTATAGTTTTTTATTAAAGCACTTGATTAACCCTATTCAATTCAATTCAATTCAACTTTATTTATAGAGCGCATTTCATGCACAAGGCAGACTCAATGTGCTTCCCAATGTATATACATAATTACAGTTAAAAAAAAAAAACCCTATTGCACCCTTAGGGACATTTTTGCCTTTTTCATTTTTCTAAAATTTTGCCTGTGCATAGCATTTTTCTTTGAATTTTTGGAGTACGACCTAAGCTCCTATGTCTGTAATAAAGTGTAGCCAAAATACGGATACTGAAGGACAAAAATTTCCTTAAAATGTTCCCCTTGTATTCGGCAAACAGAAAATGATTCAATTCTGCATGTAATTTTTAAAAAAACCAGTGCCATTATGTAAACAAACTGTTTTTAAAAGGGTTAAAGCAACATGAAAAGTGACATGTATTATTGTTTTGCTCTACGTTATGCTCTGCAGTGTGGTAGGGCTGAATCAGAGTCTTTGTAGAAACCCTGAATGAAGCATTCTGGGAGTTCTTATGGCTGCAGGTTACTCTGGTCTTGAGGGATGATGGATACAAAACGTAAAAAGGGCATATGTGTCTGTTAGCAGGGGTCGTGTGTGTGTGTGGGAGGGGGTTGGTTTAGGACAAAATGAGGTTGCCACCAGCATAATGAGGGCTGAAGCGTGTCTGTGCGTGTGTGTGTGTGTGTTTCAACACGACTGGCCACTGTATAATGGGCCAAGAAGGCCATATTGTTTCCGGCTCGTGCTGAACTCCCATTGGCAGCAGATGTGGTGTTACGCAGCAACAACAAAAGCTCATTAATCACTGTCTAGAGCGTGTGGATTTGTGTGTGTGTGGATTCTTGTTCTGCTGCGCTGTTTTGCATGTATGCAATTTTTTCTGTCTGCCACTTCAATGTGTGTGTCTGTTTTTTGTATGCTTGTGGGTGCACATTTGCAAGCTCAGTCACTTGAGCATAAAGTATGATCCCATAGCGGCCTATAGGTGTGAAGCAGTGTGTGAACTCCCTGGTGTGTGTGTGTGTGTGTGTTAGGGTGGGGTCTTCACAGTAGTCTAATTCAAAGTCTAGCTGGGGGGCTATTATGTGACACCGACATCATAAAACACCAGTAGCAGCCATCGCTACTCTTTGATTCTGCTACACACACACACACACACACACACACACACACACTCACACACACACTCACACACACACACTCACATTCGTATCTCTGCTTGAGGCATCATTCAGCTCAAGAGATTCAGTTTCAGTTTAAGAAATGATTTATGTGTAATACTCCTTTAAACATTATGCAACTATTTTACCTTAAAATAAAAACTTGATGCCACACTATCTTGTAAAAGGGAAAAAGGAGCCTCTCTGCAACCCAACTGCCTCTTACACTAAGTTACATGATTTTGGTGAAAATGTATCATATTTTTTGGAGAAGATATTTTTCAGTTACTGTGATGGACAGAAAGCTTCGCGGGTCCAACAGAACTTGTCGTCTTGCTATTGGACTAATAAGTAATATAAGCAGGCTTGCTATGTCTTGTGTTGTTGCACTTGCTTGATTTTCTTTTTGTGTATTAGCGAATATGTTGAATAGTTTTTGATCTATACCAATGTTATCATCAGAGGTGGAAAAAGTATTCAGATCCCTTACTTAAGTAAAAGTACTAATACCACAATGTGAAATTACTCCACTACAAGTAAAAGTCCTGCATTCAAAATGTACTTAAGTGAAAGTACAAAAGTATCAGCATCAAAATGTACTTAAAGTATCAAAAGTAAAAGTACTCGTTATGCAGCATGGAGCCAGTTAGATTGTTTTATATATTCCAAATATTATATTATATTATTATTATTGATGCATTTATGTATACAGCGTTTTAATATTCTCAAGGTAGGGCTCATATTGACTACTTAATATACTGTTATGAGGTTTATTTTAAAAAGTGTCTAATCACCTAAATTTATTGTGTTTTTTATGTTAAACCTTGACCTGAAAAGCTGTCAGCTAAACTAAACAACTAAAGCTGTCAGCTAAATGTAGTGGAGTAAAAAGTACAATATTTGCCTCAAAATGTAGTGAAGTAGAAGTATAAAGTGACATAAAATGGGAATACTCAAGTAAAGTACAAGTACCTCAAAATTGTACTTAAGTACAGTACTTGAGTAAATGTACTTAGTTACTTTCCACCACTGGTTATCATAACAAATTGATGTGTACAGGTGTTTATATTTACGATAGAGGTGAAAAACAAACAAACACCCAATTTTATTTTACTGTTAAAAGCAAACATACAAACACAGACACACACAGACAGACACACACACACACACACACACACACACACACACAAACACACAACCCTATTCCCGCTGGGCAGCGGTGTAGAGAGACCTGTGGTAATCTAATGTACACGATTCACTTTGTTCTGTTTCTCTGGATTTTCCCAACAATTACGTGTGATTGGATCAGGTCAGAGGCAGTTTGTGCTACGTTGCCCACACACACAAATACACACCTCCTCATGGATGACTCAAACCTACACTGCCTGAACCCACCTGCTGCCTACACTTGACTTTTTCTAAAGTAGTGAATGGACAAAAGAAGCGTAATCATCCCTCATCTGTCTCTCTCTGTCTCCCACCTCCCTCCTCTTCTTTTCCTGCCTTTGTTTTAACTTGTATCTTCATCATCTCTAGCTTTCTGTCCTCATCTGCAGTGGGAGGATCATGCTGATGTTTGCCCACAGCTTTCTTAATGACTTCTGATCAACATATTCCAGCAGGATTCATCAAAGTCTTTATAGTTCTGGAGGAGGGCCAGATGTTTGCTTACGGACTCAGTAGCTCTGAGTTGTAGGGTTTAATTTCTACTTTGGATGTCTGCTGCTGTCTAATGTTGTTCATTTTGGATAGTAAATGATGATTAAAGCCATCATTTCTCTGACTTTTTTTGAAATGTGAACTTTTTTGAAATTCAAACATATGTAATGTTGCGGTTCTGGTCATGCAAATGATGTTGTCTCTAACAAAAGAGAGCCTTGTTTGTTTGAACAAGGTGTGTGAAAGTGGAAACAGAAATCATTTTCATAACCTGTTATCTGGTACTCCAACAGTGACAAACAACATGCCTCCACCAACACAGCCCTATTTATTGTTTTTATTTTTTCGATCTGAACACCCACTCTATAACATTTCAGTCGGCTGACCCCTATGAGGTAAGATTCCTTACTTGATTAGCTGAGAATCTTACCTGATATGGGTCTATTGACCGAAATGTCATGACTAAATAAATGGAATAGAGCCCAAGACTGTGCAGGATTTCTGGTTTATTCTCAGTTTCATTGTGGTTCTCCACACTCGCAGACAGGACCTTATCTTCAACCTGGTGCAAAACCGGTAGAAAGTGCATCACAACTGTGATTGCTGATTTCAGACTGACACAGTTGTCCTTTTCACTCCCAGTGCCCACATTTTGTAAGTTGAGGTATGGTCAGGAACTCACACATTGGTGCATTGTTATTTTGGGGCAGCAGAAAGCATAAGCACCACTGACCAATAAAACCTGGTCTAAAGCAAGCAGCAGCAATAATAATAATAATAATACATTTTATTTGTAAAGCACTTTTCATACAGAAATCTCAAAGTGCTACAGAAACCAGAAACAAGAAAGAGAAAACTCATTAAAATCAGCAGTAGATAAAAATAAAAAAAAAGACACGGGTAATAAAGTACATTATGCAGAGACAAAATAAAAACATCTAGGGACAACCTAAAAATGCCTCCCTGAACAAAAAATTTTTAAGCCCTTTTTTTTTTTGCAACCTCTGGGTCTGAGCAGGGAGGCAAACCAGGAAGTGCCTTAAGCTGCATTCTACCGAAAATTCCAACGGGGGGCGGTGATGAAGGTTGCAGAAGCATTTGGGTCCATCCATTTCAATATAAAATGAGAAAACATCTCACTTAATTTATTACCTCAGTAATTGTAGGACAACACTTTGGTCTCAATCACTCAATCTGATGTTAATAGTGTAAATAATGGCCCCATTTATAAGAAAATAGAAGATAAAGAATCATATGATTTTGGGCGTGGCTACCTTTGATTGACAGGTCAACAACAAGGCGAGCCGTCATCAGAAGAAAAGCAGAACCACGGCACTGTGTCAATTAAGTAAAAACACGTTTACCTGTTTTGTCTCAAGTTTTGACCCTTTCATTGTATTTTCACTTAATGACAGTTTATTGGAACATTTTGTTCATTAAAAATGTCTTGTTCAGTGTTTGGTTGTACTAACAGACACTCCAAGGAGTCGCTGTTTATTATTTCAGGTAAATAACGCACATTTTCTTTTTGTTTTTTGCTAGCCAAAATGAACATCCCAGTTAATGCTCCAGTTAATGCTAAAATGAATTAGCAGCAGCTTCTCTCAGTCAGGTTGAGGTGTAGAGAGGCTGTAGTCAGTGATCAGATCCCTCTCCTCCTCCACAGTCCAGATATGGTCTGTATCATAAGAAACACGCCTCTCACTTGAGTCCAACAGTAATCGAGTCATGCTTTGATAGAGTATGTAGAATCTCTACAGCAAGAAACAGCACAATGTATAGTTTTTACACCATCATTTTGTATGAAAAGGGCTTGTGTCTCTCCTGGAGATGCACTTATTTATCGTTGTGGTTAAATAAGCTTGACTCTGACTTGAGCCTGGTCTATAAAGCAAAAAAAGTCCTGAGTCAAGTCCAAATCGCCTCTGTGTGTTGGAGCCTCGCAGATCAAAGGTTCCTCTTGTGAACCCTCGAGGGTTCACCAAGGACCACATACTTATTGATTACCTCTGTTAACTTATTTTATCCCCACGCTGTAAGAGACTGCTGTAATCTCCTGTCAGATAATTCTGAGACTAATACCAACTGTTCCTAAACACTCCTGTTTGCTGTCAAAATCACCACTGTGCTTCACCTTCACTTTGCGCACAAACAGATCAGTTTCCCCAGCAGGAAACTCTCCAATTTATCAAATCCGCCTTACCTGGCTTTTAAAGGGAATGGGAGATGACAGGAACTTGCCTCTAATTAATAAAGAGACTGAATATAAGCACTTTGTCCTTTGCACAGTGGCGGTTCTACACAGGGGCCTCCAGGGGCCACTGCCCCTGTGAAGAAGCCTTTGGCCCCTGCTGTGGCCCCTGTGTCAAATTAATAATAAAATGATCAATTTATAACAATGAACAATGGAGCAATTCTAACCTTTTTTTGTTCAAACAATATCTCATTGTACACTAAATGAACCCAGAATGTGTACATTGTATAATAGTTTAATTGTGCAATAAAATATTGTATATATATAGATCATTCTGACTGTACTGCACTTTCAAAATAAAAAAAATGATTGTGCACAAAAATGAGAAATGTCATTGTCATACAAAAAAAACTTATTGTTGGTGAGTCTCATTTAAATCAATGTATTTGTATCTTCCAAATATACTTAAATGAGATGTTTAAATAAGCTAAAATAAAGATTTTGAATGCTTAAATATCATCTTTGCCATTTTTTCATGTGCTAATGTGCCCCTCTGATTAAACACTAGCCCCTCCTTGGCCCCCACAGTAAAATTGGTCTAGAACCGCCACTGCCGTTGCGCCTTACTTTGCACATGGATATGTGCCATTTAACTAGCTAATTCTGTTGCGCCATGCTCTTCAGACCATTCGCTATAGGTCGGTTAAATGGAGCTGTAAGAGTTTTTGGTGCTCAAGAACATTTGGATGCTTCTACCAGAGGTCTGACCCTAACCATGCCTTAACTATAAGGTCATGATGTGCGTAGATAGAGAGGTGTGAGGGATCATAAAGCTGGTGACCAATTATTTAATATATTTCATTAACTGCAGGATGAGAAAGTAAATTAATATAATCACAGTTTGATTAAAAAAGCACAATTGGTAATCCCATTTAGGGATTTAGCTGCAATTGGTCCTTTGGTTAAATACTTTGGCCTTTGAGAATGCAGAAGAAGCTCTGATTGTTATTTAACCAGCAGTCAGACCTGTCTGAGATTTTAATAGTTGCTGTGTGGCTGCAGAAATAGCCTTTTGGAAGGCACAGGAGTGTTTTTGGTAGGACACGACCAAGGAGAGCTTAGTCTGGAATCACACCAAGCCAGCCAGAAATGTAACAGCTTAGGAAGGAAACGCTGCTGGTATCAGCATGTCACATAATAGTTTCACTGGCTGCGTCCAGCAGACCACAGTGCCAAACACCTAAATCCTGCTGCGTGTTACCTTCACGGCTGCTGCGCTTCGCCCTCCACACACGCTGTTCTCCAAACACACACTTCACACTGCGGCTGAAGCCAGAGCGAGCTTGTGCCCGGAGTAAAACACAGAGTCTCCGGTCATCCCTGTGACACCGCTCTCAGTCAGTCAGTGTACCGCCGCCTGGCTAAAGCCTAAACTGTCAAATTTAGACCCAGTTAACTTGTTCTCACAGGGCGAGCGGCTTAATGGCTTGTCCTGACTGGCAGACCATCAGTGGCAGGGGTTACATAACACTACGTCATGGAACTGGATGCTGCTTTTCTTTCTGACTCACAGCTGGGAGACGGCTGTTCTTGGAACCATGACATTTTCAGACATAATTCTAATATAATGCCAGTGTTCAGCCTTTGGACAAGTTAATCTGAAATTAAGATTTGTGCTATCCTTAAGGAACCTGTGGTGAATCACCGCTAGATTCATTAAACCAAAGAGAAAAAATATACTATTAAAATTATCTTGTTCAGCATTTGGTTGGACTAACAGACACTCCAAGGAGTCGCTGCTCATTATTTCAGGTAAATAAGGCACATTTTCTTTTTGTTTTTCGCTAGCCAAAATGAACATCCCAGTTAATGCTCCAGCTAACGCTAACATGAAGTAGCAGCAGCTTCTCTCAGTCAGGTTGAGGTGTAGAGAGGCTGTAGTCAGTGATCAGATCCCTCTCCTCCTCTACAGCCCAGATATGGTCTGTATATATATATATATATAATATAATGCCAGTGTTCAGCCTTTGGACAAGTTAATCTGAAATTAAGATTTGTGCTATCCTTAAGGAACCTCTCCGAGCATTGTGGTGAATCACCGCTAGATTCATTAAACCTAAGAGCAACCTGCAAAGACAGGGTCATGAAATATTAAAGATTTTCTTCATGTAAGTTGCACTTTTTCCACCTTCTATGCCCCAAACCAAACACTGCACTCAGTCAGCGTCATAAATAAGTTATATTTGTGCAGGTTTGAGGGATGGAAATGGTTAAAAGGACATACATTTTTCCTGCCTTCAATGTATAACCATGGCTGTGGTTGTGAAAGTGCCTCCTCCAAACACTTTGGAGAAAGCAATGACTGTGAATTAGCAAAGCAGCAGAGAGAAGCAACAACACCTGCTTACAGTAATGATGCATGCCCGAAACAATCCTTCCAGACAGCTGAAAGTAGGCCTCGCTACAGCCTTACATGCCTGCTGCACACCAGCCACCACAATCTATTCAAATCAGGGACTGTGTGTGTTGGTACATCTGTAGAAATGCTCGTGTGACTGACAGCTCTACCTGTGTGACGTTCAGAAATTACAAGAGAGGAAATTTATAATTGCCTTGCTTTGGCTTCGGTCTCTAGAGTATTCGGGGAGGGGGAGGCGGAGAGGAGGGGGTTATTTTAAAGTGCACAGTCGTGAGCTGGCCAAATTTAGACTGGCAGCAAACTGCTGACTTTCCTACAACGTCAGCGATTTGTCTGTTCAGGGCAGACACGTGCGGAGAAATTAAGAGAGGCGAAGAATAAAGTTGAAAAAAAAAAGGAAGCCCGTGTGGAAAAGCAGTAAAAGAGAAACCTAATCAAGCTTGTCGCAATCAGCAAAGATCCACCTCCAGCACTTTATCTCTCTTTACTGGAGAAAATTAAAGGGTCATCAGAAGTACTATTCAACCTGTGAAAATAGTTGCTGGAGGAGTTTTGTCAAGTCTGAAAAGTAAACCTGATGAATTTATTACATGGTGGATTTGGCTCTGAGATAAAAAATTATAACACAAAGCCTGCATTACAAATGGGGCACATGATGGAATTGGGCTATTTATCCATAAAGTGATTTCACCAAATAGGCCAGGCTCATTTCAGTTAGTCCGACCCGCTATCATTTTCTGTTGATTCATTTCCATAAAGTAAATTCAACACTCCACAACCAGCATAAGTTGACATAGTAACTGAGCTTGAACTATGTTGAATTTACCTGATGGAACCAAATCAACCGAAAATGAGTCGTGATGAAGTCATGCTTATTTTGGTAAACTCACTTTATGGACAGTTACAAAAATATACTATTGTTTGCATTATGGGAAACGTAGGATTCTGTATTCGACCCATTCAAGGGACTAAAATACTAAACATTTTTGGTGACTAAAATATTACAATAAACTTTGATGGAGTGATGAAGTAATCTATTTTACTGTAAATGGGAACATCATTTACAAAATGAAGACTTGACTGAGAACATAGACTAATTAGGAAAATGTTTGGGTAATTAATCAGGTGAAAATTAGGGTAATTTTCTCATAGCCATCTATGCAACAAGTTCTCCAACATAAACGGCAGAAGAGGTTGTGAGTCAGTACCACAAATTACAGCACCAAGGTATTGCTGCTTGCGGTACAACGGTGCGTTCTAAAAATAGCACACACGTACGGTTCGCAGTTGTAAAAAAGGCTGCAGTTTCTGTGGATTTATGTTGTAAAAACACTGACCTAGGTTTAGGGCAAAAAAAATCCTCGTAAGGTGTTCTCGTGAAAGACTAATCAGTGCTAATCATAATGCTGGAAGTGAAGTAGTTACAAGGGTCATGCGACTACCGCAAGTTATGTAAAAAAAAACGTAACTTACGTTCAAAAACGTGATTTACGGAACTTAAGTTAAAAATGTGTTATATTTGTTTTCACATGGGACTCCCGCTCTCCTAGGAAAAAAATCTGCTATTTCTTTGAACCATCCACCACCACAACCTCCAACTGAATGTGGGAATCCGCCCTATTAAACTTCACTTGGCTGTTAATCACTACTACGTCAGCAAGATGGTGGCGGAAGCATTACAGCGGATGGTGAAAAACGGAGACAAAGCTTGTTTTTTCGCTGCCTGTACACACAACCTATATTGACGTTTTTGGCGGGAGAACAGAATGATCTATGCCAGCGGTTCCCAAACGTTTTTAGCCGCACACCCCCTTCTATGTCCCAGCCGTGTTGACGCACCCCCAATCCCCCACACCTTCAAAAAAAGAAAATGCAATAAGCTTTTTTATAGCCATATTAAAGGCGGCATGTTTAATCATGCTCAAATGAGAACACACATATAATTAAATAATCACCATCACAACAATACGGTCTCACATTTGAATTAACCTGAACACAGCTTCAATATAATGCAACAAAGTTATGCGCAAGCTTCCACTTTTAAGAGCAAAGAGGATGATGACAGGCTCAGGATCAGAGGCAGAAAGCACATAAGTTGGGAAAATGTTATAATATTTTGAGCCGCGTTGAACAAAAATTGCAGCAAGTTTAAATTAGTGTAGAGCTAAAACAACCCGTCATCAGAACACAGGCTGGAAAAATGGAAGAAGAGAACTTCTTCTACGCTTCATTTTAAGATGAAGTGCATTTTGAATAGCCTGCATTTATTTATCAATTAATATTACAATTTTTGATTTTACATTTTACAAAGGAAATGTTAATTTACAAATCTTTAATACAGTGGAGTCGCCCCCTGCTGGTCATAGGAAGGAATGCGGGGTTAAGGCAATTTTGCATTGGCTTCACTTGTCAGACCCAGAGGTTGCAGCTTGGTTGTGAAGTTTGCTGATGTTTTTAGAAATGGCCATACATTTTTCATTTAATTTATCATTGTAATTTTAGTCATATAGAGCTTCACAATTTTATAATATGTCTGAGGAAGATGTTGTTACCAACAGCCTCATCTTTTTACTCATTGTGTCATTGTGCCTGTGCCTTTCCTGCGCTCGCTAACTTGCTAAATTGTGAGCCTTGTTGGCTTCTAGATGCCATTGCCTAGCAGCAGTTTTAACCTCTTAGATGCCAAGCATGTCCTATTTAAAGGCAGCAATTCTGTAAGTGACGGATTCATGTCCCAGGAAGAATTATCATTATCCCTTTAAAGATTTATCTGACACATTAGTTGATGAGGTCAAGGTTGGACATGTCAGATCAGTAATCATTCCCCTTACCCACAATCCTCAGCAAAAATTTATTGTAGACCTTTGTACGTCAATCTATTCATCCCTATAATAATTCTCGTGTGATAGTTTGGACTTAAACTGCTTCTCAGATCATTTGTGAGTGTGTGGGGACTCTAGACTAATCCCTTACCAAAGACTGAGCAGCTTTGCATTTAATTTTTCAGCCCCTCTGCCTTCATCTTTCTTTCCCCTAACCCAATTTCTTCCTCCTCAGGCCTCCACACAATGAAAATCATGAACAGTGCTGTGGTAAGGATGTCTTTGCTTTTCTTATCCATGTCCATAAGCTTATTTAAGACAATTAATCTGTCTGGGTTTACAGCTTTTAATTCCCATGGTTAAATACAGAGAGTAGAGACTGTATTAAAGGGAATGCAGGTGAGTTTTTCAAGGGATGTTCCTTTTATGTTAGGTGTATACACGTCTGACTCTCTGCCTACTTTAGAGTCAGAACTACTGTAATCCCCTCTCACATCACACGTGCATTCACACCCACACACAGGCACAAAAGGGCATGCATGCACTCTGCACAAATACATCTTTTTATACATATTCATCACCGTTTAAAGCCTGTATTAGAAGTCAACCTTTCATCTAAAGCTGCTGCTTTCCATATCTGATCTGTTGGCTTCTCTTTCTCATCGCAATCCCCAAATAAAATATCACAAAAGCCCTCACCCTGTGTCTCTCTGAGGTGCTTACAAGAGCACAGATCTGGAAATAGGTTTGACATGAGTAAGATGTTCACAGAAAATCCTAACAAACAACATATGACGTCTATGCAAAGGTTCTGCATCTTTATTTAGAAGCGTAGGTCACCCTCACTCCTTTACTCCATGCCGTTCCAATGACAGGAATAGGACAGGATGAAGATGGATTAGACGGTGACGTCATGAATTCATGCTCTAGGAAAATGTCATCCCGTGTTGGAACTATGTCACAGAGGTTCTTGGAATAATGCAGATGAAGTCAAAATACTCCAACTGGATCCAAACTACTCTAACTGGGTGATGTTGTGCCTGTGTCTGGGCTTGACTCTGGTTTGTAGCAAAGTAGGCTAATCTTTATTAATTAAGCTGAACCCTCGTTACCTCACTTAGCATTAGTCTCACTAGCGTTGTTGGCACTGGCATCACTGGGGGAGTTGTGCTAATTGTAACAAGCAGAACTCCTGTGTTGTTGTTTTGGAGATTTCTAAGCTAAGACAGACAACTCCCCAGACTCACAGAGGCCTAATAAGCACGCACACTGCTTTCCAACACACTACTTCACATTCATAGCTATTCTCGCTCACATTAGTAGCTCTGTAGTAACATTACAGCCTTCGTCTTCTGTCACAAAATGATTGAGGCTCAGTGTATTACACAAGGGCACCTTGATTGTAGCTGTTGAGGGAGGAGAGAACTCATTCACCACCTTGGACTTTCTGGTCATAAGCTGCCTTCTTTTACCTCCAGGATACAGCTGATGTAACTTAACTTTGATCTGACACCAGCAAGCTAGCAGGACGATCAGACTGGGGTGGAGAAAAGCACACACAAGTACACAGTACACACAAGTACACAGTACAATCAGGGTGCACATAGCGGCAACGTCTGAAGCTAAAAGACTGAAGCCAATGCAAAGTGCCAAAAACTGCAGTTGCTCTGCTGGCCAAGTGAGTCATCCCCATAAACCCCCATGTTAAAATGCCCAATTTAACAGCAGAAATAAACATGTTTACAGCCTGGTACTAAAAACACAATTTCCCCATTCATAACTGTATGGGTGTGAATTTTTATCTCTCTAATTTAAATGATATTAACCCATAAGAACCCATGGTGACATCCGTGTAACAAACTTTAAATCTTCTATAATCCCTCATATTCAGATTTATGCTTCATCTTAACTCATTAAATCCCTAAGAGACGTATACTCAACACCCTGGTGTGGTGGTCATGTGACTGTGACAAGAAGTGACTTCTCCAAAATGTGTCTGTTACTGGAAACAGAAATGTGAACATTTTCAAAAAGCTTATTTTTTGTTGCAAGGCTAAGTTTAAACCTATTTAACAATTCTAATCCATTAACAGGGTGTCCTGTGTTACATTTAACTTGTTCTGACCATGTTTCCTGAACAAATTAAAGTCAAAATTTTGACATCAGTTATGGAGATGCAAAAGAAAAAGGCAAATTTGTGTCTCTGTAAGCAGAAAATGTGTCTAGTTTTTTTCCATTTTTAAAATAAGAAATATCATAAACATAAATACCATAAAAGCACAATGTAACATATATGTCACATCACAGATATTTGACATTTAGGGGTAGTATTTTCTTTAAAAAACATCAGAAATATGTTCTATGTGGTTCACTTATAGAACACATCCTTTAAGGACAACTGGGTCTGGGTTCTTATGGGTTAAGGCTTGAAGTTATGCATAATTAAGGGTGTGGCTGCTTTCAGTTACAGCTGGTTGACTAGCCGCTGCATTTGGCCCATCTCAGCTCCACCCACATTCCACCTCTTTGCCACATTTATCATCTTAGATTAGCTTGTAGCATGCTAACATTTACTATTTGGCTCTAAAGACAAAGTGCAGCTGAGGCTGATGGGCCTGTTGGTCGTAAACTGAAGTACTGAATGAAGCAAATTCCTTTTTTAACATCATTTTATCATATTATTTATTTATTTTTCCAATTCAACAAAACAGTGTCAACAGTAAAAAAATGTTTTAATAATTAAGTGAAAAATACAATTACACAGTTGCCAACTTCACATGTTGATAGTAATATAAACGAATCAGGCAGAATAATTCTATGTATAACTAAAACCATATTTACAAACAACAATAATTAAAACCAAATAAGACAAGGGCAAAGGGGAACTTTTGACCAGATGGCACTGTTACATTTATAGTTATGGGATTTTGAAAATAAACACAATTCATCCTGAGGGGGACATGAATATCAATACCTAGTGTTATGGCAAACTATCCACTGGTTGTCATGATATTCACTATTTCACACGACAAAAGTATACCTCATGGTAACAGAAGAGAAAAAAGACAGGGTGTGACCAAAGTCAGAAATCTGCACCTCTCACCTCTGAAAATGATTAATATCTCATTAACGTAATCACACAAAGTGCAAAATATTACAAGCTGGGGATTTATGGAGGTAATGCATCACTTCTCACAGAAGCTCTCATTCCAGTAAGATAAGCGAAACCATCTGCTGGCCAGAACTTTATATTTCGCATACAGATATTAAATCCTCTAATCTAACTCTCAGCACAATAAGCGTATTTCCCGAAATGTTGTGAGCTAAACTAAACACAGTGGATGCATATTCAGATATGGATACTAACCCTGGGAGAAAAAAGAAGATGCTTTGAATGCCTCAAATAGACAGAAATACAGAACAAACAGACCACATACAGCCATCTGGTTGCATCTGATGTGGCGACATTAAAGTGAGACATGTGAGGGTCCACAGCTCCACTGCAGCCTCTGCTGTGAACCTCAGACTCCCTCGACGCTTTTGAACTCAGCCACCTAAAAAATAATAGACCACCTGCTGTTGTTCACTTTGGGAGCCAGTGACTGGACACATTGAGTTTATGGACCATTTCACTGTATGCATGTGTGTGTGTGTGTGTGTGTGTGTGTGTGTGTGTGTTTGCCCAAATCACATTTCCAATGAGTCTTTTTCGAGAGAGCACCGCTGGGAGTTTGCTCTGTAATGGAGGTTAACAGAGTTAGGCCTTAGAGATGCCGCTGGGGTAGACATGAGGCATGATGAATACTACAATACACCTCTCTCTCTCACACACACACACAGATTCATGTCCCCACAATGTGAGTAATACATAAACTCAACCACACACACACACACACACACACACACACACACGTTTGTCTCCATCACTTTGGGTTACATTTACTTCAATTCATTTCCTGGAAACTTGTCATAACCCTAACCACAACTCAACTATTCCTATTCCTAACCCTTATCATTACCTTAACCTTACCTTAAACCAAGCCTTCAGCCTGAACCTAAACTCTAACCACTTTGCATTTTGCCCCCACAAGGAAGGCTAGTCCCGACAATGTGACTATGTAAACAGATGCATGTCCCCACAATGTCAGCAATACATAAACTCAACCACACACACACACACACACACACACACACACACACACACACACACACACACACACACATTTGTCTTCATCACTTTGGGAACATTACATTTACTTCAATTCATTTCCTGGAAACTTATCATAACCCTAACCACGACTCAACTATTCCTATTCCTAACCCTTATCATTACCTTAACCTTACCTTAAACCAAGCCTTCAGCCTGAACCTAAACTCTAACTACTTTGCATTTTGCAAGGAAGGCTAGTCCCGACAATGTGACTATGTAAACAGATGCATGTCCCCACAACGTCAGCAATACATAACACACACACACACACACACATTTGCACACTTCTGTTGATCATAATGGTACTCACACATAGAGAGGCTTTCAATTGACGATAATTTCTGCATGATTAGTTTTGAGTGCGTGCATGTGTGTTTTTGTGTGTGATCATGAAGATGGGTGCCATATCACCCTTGCCAGGGTGTTGGTGGGATCATTTGCATGCTGATTGATGGGCTTGTGTGCACATGCCTCCTATATGTGTTAATTAATCCATGCTCACATAAGTCACACTCCATCTGCAAAGCAGGCCTGTATATACGCATGTATACACCCTCACCTATTTCCATCTAATGAGCACATGCGTATGTGTGTGTGTGTGTGAGACAGGCACAGATTGAGCGCAGTAAAATCAGACTGTGCATGGTGTATAAATGATGCAGAGGGGTTCATAATGTGAGTGTCATCTGGCCTTCTGCTCGGTTTGAATGTCACTTTGTGGGGTCAGCCTGACCACACACACACTCACACACACACACACTCATGCACACACAATGTTTTGGTCACTCAGAGGGAGTTCAGCTCCTTAAGCTTATGTAAGCACCTGTGTGCTACAGTCGGCAAGGACAGGAATAGCCCTAATAAGGGGCTTAAACACAGACACACACACACAGATTCAGATCTTTGAATGGGGCTAAGCTTTTACTTCCCATGAGAGAGTCATCAATGATGTTTCTGTTAGTAATCCAAACAACTTTCTATAATTTTAATAATTAATTTTGTTTCCCTGAATAGAAGCCTTAAAACCGTCTAGCAGGGTTAATTGGGTTTGCCCTTATGTAATATAAAACACACAATTCAATCACATGAATAATTCCATAAAATAGCTGCTTCGGCCAGCCATTAAAATGTTAGAGTGACCTGTCTCTGCTCTGGTACAGTCCCGCCGAGGGCATCTCTTATGTAATGGACTTTATGCAGCCTCATGAGTCGCTGGTGATTCTCCCCTTATTTGGCAAACGGCTAAGGGTGACACAGCAAAAAAGCAGTCACCGTGCCATGTCATTGCATGGCTATTTTAAGATTATATCCTCACTTGGCTCCTCATGAGGTGTCTGTGTGTTTTTCATAGTGAGAGCCTGCCTCCTCATCTCTTTACAGTCTGTTAACCGTTTTTTCCGTGCAGGTCCAGGAGAGTAACAGGTTCAAAATCGAACCAGGGTGTTATAAATGTCTGCATACACGTGTGAAAATGTAGTAATCACTTTGGCTTTGTGCTGTTTGTGCATGTGAATTAGCGCGGAGATGTAAACAGAGGCAATCGATCATGCAGCGCTGTGCCCAGACAGGTCCAGGCAGGACACGCAGTAATAGAAAGGCATCAGAGCCCTGAGTGTTTTGATTTCGTCACATTAAAGGAGCAATGAGTCTGGCTTTGCTGTATTTGGCTGCAAGGGCACGTTTCTTGGAAAATATACTGTCTTGTTGGTGGCAAATCAAATGTATATATGTATGTGCCACCCCTAGCCACACCCCTCCATCTGTGAAAGGAAATGGGTACATTGTAGTGATAGATGAGACTAATAGCAGAAGAATTTTAGACAGTTTGATTGGCTGGATTGTACATTATGCAAAGGTCAAAGATAATATGGCACCACAATGATCCTGTTTTCTAATTCTTTCTGCCCTCAAAAATGTTTTTGTTTCGAACCATATATTGTATCTACTGGGAAGGAGGATGCTAAGTTGTCAGCTAATGCTAGTACTAACAAGCTAGCTTGGCTGCAAAGATGCATCTCAAAATGAATAGCTGATTGCTTTGAATGTCTTTAAATCCAACCGAACACTTCATTGTTTTCAGCGACCAAAATGTTTTAATTAACTTACTTACGAAAACTGAAAAATTTAATAAACTTTGATAAACTGTGCGTGTCTCAAAGGTCTAAGACAAAAACACACAGTGCACCACGGTAGCAACTTTACAAAATTCACACCAAGATGTATTGAAGAAGACTTGAAACTAGTGATGAAACCATAAACTCATCAGGAAAATGTTTACTGAGGTAATAAATCCAATGAGATAATTTGAGGTAATTTCCTCAGACTTCTGACATTTTTTGTAACCAGTTGAGTCGCCCCTTGCTGACCATAAGATAGATTGAGTTTTTAGTTTTAAAAGTTAGTTTTTAGATATCAGCCCCATTTCCTGTTGCTACTGCTTCAAAATAAAAACTGGGAAGCAGGCTACAGAAAAAGTATATATATATATGTGTCAAAGTGTGTTCAGTTTCATAAGCACAGCAATCCTTCAGCTGGGAAATTGGTGAATGCAACAGGACAAAGACATATTTTGTATTATTTGGTCCTGAGATCAGTTCTAAATATTTTCATGAGTAATAGTATAAGCTGAAACAACCACTGTGAGCGAATGGAAACCATTCCCACGTTGCCAGCATGGATTGTGCCAGAATGCCTAGATTTATTAAAAAACTGCAAACATTTCTCCAAGGCAAATGCAAAATGGACAAGAAATTAATTATAGTCAGCATTTCCTAGGTCTCAGGGAAACACAAGTACACCTCAAAGGCATGCCTTGAGACTGACTGCATTCATAGCTGAAGTTGACGGCAAGCTTGTAAATGTTATTTTTGAATAGTCCAATTATTGCTTGCTTGCTGTTCATTAAAATAAATCATAAACTGGAATACCAAAGCAGTAAAAAATACATAATTATCTTCTGTTCTTCGTGGCTGTTGATAGCTATATATGGAAAAAAAATGAAGTAGCTCAGCGTGAGTGGACTCATGAAAAATGATTTAATTCACATTTTAATTTTCCATTCATTCCTGAAGATGATAAGTAATTTCCTTTGTTTTTATGTGGGATCCGAGCATAAAACAGTCCTGACATCTTGACAGTGCTGAGGTATGCAGAATGGAAAGGTTAAGATGTTGGGGGTTGGGTTGGATTGGGGGTGGGGCCCGGCGAATATGAAATGCTATCAAATTACCATGCTTCACATGTCTCGAATTAGCATACATCAGATCAAACAGCCTGGGACTCCACAGTGATTGTGCATCAGGCGGATGTTCAGTTTCAACCCTATTTTACTCCCAATTATCATATCATTATCATAGCATTGGTCCTCGGCTGCTGTGGAGTCAATTTAGTCTATACTGCACTCAGGGGAGTGGTAGACATGGTGTTGCCAGACAGACTGTCTGCATATCCATCCATCCACCCATCCATCCATCCATCCATCCATCCATCCATCCATCCATCCATCCATCCATCCATCCATCCATCCACCCGTCCATCCATCCATCCATCCATCCATCCACCCACCCATCCATCTATCCACTCACTTTGACTTTGGTTTCAGTTCAATAGTGAATGGGCGAAAACAAAGAAGGAAAAAGACAAAGTGATACAGCTATCTCATGATGCAGTAAATCTGAGTCATCTTTTGCTTTGCTCCAGTTTGACCTTGGGGGATTCACGCTGCTGCTCTGATGCAACTCAGAGGAAAAAATGGATAAATGCACAATTTATTGTAGGTAAAAACCAAGCAGCAACCTCTGGGTGTGAAGGATGAAACCATTGCGGAACTGCCTTGAACCTGCATTCTTTCTGATGGCCAGCAGGGGGCGCCTCTACTGGTTTGTATGTAAGTCAATAGGAGTATGACCCTTCTTCTAACTTGATTTGTTACCTCAGTAAACATTCTCATAATGAGTTAATGGTCTCAATTGTTAGTTTCAAGTCTTCAATAAAGCATGATGTTTATTTTGTAAAAGATCGTCCCATTAGAGGAAAACAAATAATGTTAAGTTATAATTCAGGGAATGCATTAGGGTGTTTCTTAGTCTTAGAACTTTTAGCATTTTACAGTGTCTTTTCAGCTCATCAAATATTAAATTTTTTATCAGCATTCAGCTGGACTAAAAGTTTATTTTTAATAAATGATTGCCTCATGCTATCCAAGCTAGCTAGCCATTGCTAGCATTAGCCGATGACAAAGTGTCATTCCTGTTTCCAATCAGTTGTGCTCATGCCCTACTTGCCAAAAACGTGGCTATGGCTAAAATGCCAAACTTGTGGCTCCAAAACCCCAGTTTACAAACCAATGGGTGCCGTTTTTATACAGTCTTTTATATATATATTTTATACAGTTTATTTGTACACATGTGTGAGCACATGCAATAAGGTGATAAGTCACATTTTCAAATATAAACTTTTGTTTTCCTCATCTTTAGCTATTCAAGTATTTTGCTGTTTGGATCCTCATTGTTTGGTTTGTCCTTCATAGGAAAAGTCTTATAGTACACATGAACAGATTATCTCTCCGAAGCTTTGTGCAACAACACTGCAGCATTGCATAAATATGAACAAAATAAATCTAAATGAGCATTTTGGAGAAATAACTTCTGTAATCTCGAATAGTTGTGATTGAGTGGCCACAAAACGGCATCTTAGAATTAAATAGCACCTTGTTATAGAAAATTAAAATCACTAATACAGCTTTGGTGCTGTTGAGTTGAGAATTATTTCCGAATTAAGCTGGTGCAACGACACACTTGCACCATCATTGACTGTCAAAAACCACTCAACCTGTCAGAAGCGGGCCGCGGCGTTTATAGCCACTGTGATGCACAGCGTTAATATAAGCGAACAAAGACAGTCTGAAAGCGCACCCTTGGAGGAGAAGAAAAGGATGGTTTAATAAAAGGACTGAGAGAGGGAGGAAGTGGCGGGCTGGGGAGAGCGGCGTTCCTTGGAGACAGCGATTAACATTTGATTGGCTGTCATACAGTGAACTTGTGCCATACTGTCAGGGTCCTTGGAGGAATTAATGTGTTCGATTGTTTAGGAATGAACAAGGGGGAAAAAAAAGAAAAGAAGGATAACAAAGGAGAGAGAGAAAGGGGGGAGGGAGGAGAAGGACGTGAAGGAGGAGTACGTTAATTAGACGAGAGAACACTCTTCCAAATACCTGTCAGGTCTTTTAACTCTTAATAGTCCATATGGAGCCCATCCCCCTACGAGTCTCATCCGTGATTACACAAAATGATGCAAGATATCTGTTGGGTTGCTGGAAGATAAAGAGAGTAGAAAAAGGAGCCAGCAAAGAGGAAATGGAAACAGGCTGGATAGGAAAGGACGGGACGTGGAAGAGGGTGAGACGGGACCAAACTGCAGAGGACAGGACAAGTTACATAACCCGCCTGGGACCCAAGGGGATCAGTGAGGCAGGGCAAGGTGTGAGAATGTCCCACAGCATGGCTTTACTGAGTCAGGATTTCATCTTGTAGTGGTGAAGGTACAGGTTTATGATATTTAGCTTCCATATTTCCAAAAGAGCTGGGTTTGGTTGTTTTTGGGGTCTCTTACCCCACTTTACAATCCAATTTCAGTTTTCTTGCCATGATATGATAAAAAACAGTATTATTAGGTTTTGTGGTCACTTGGCAGCAGCAGAGAAAACTGCAAACACACATTATTTATTATATTATATTATAACATTATAATGCTGTAATGGTGGATTAATCTGTTGCCTATTTACACATCTGGGCTGCATTAGCACATATTTGGAGCCATGTCTCTGAAATCACTCCAGTACTCACTCTACTTTTAGCTCTGTTTTGGTCTCCAGGACCAAAATATCTGTCTGTTGTTCTGCTAAATACACTGTGAGGTTCACCAACAATTCCCTAACTTTGGCTGTTAGTGGTTTGATGCAGTGGCTCGAAACAATAAGGTCAATAAACCTTTTTTTTTAATACTAAACCAAAACAGTATTTTTTTTGTCTGTAAAACCAGTACATTACAAGCTCAGAAGAGTTGAGGGAACTGCAAAGTTGGGTGATAACTCATTGTGGGTTCACCACTGACAGTGACACCCAGGGAAAGAACCAGAGGTTGCAGATATATTTAGGACTCAGCCCAGCGTCAGAACATGCTCCCACAGGGGGGATTTTTTTCCCCATTTAGGACAGCTTCCTGCACAATTCCATCCATCCATCCATCCAGAAATGATGCATATTTGATGCCGTTGTATTATACTTCCATCCAGACAGTGTGTCTAAAATGTTATAAAGCCAACAGTACACTCCAGAGTGTAAATTTCTGTGGCAGAAGAACATATAGGCCTCATGATGTCAACCTGGTCTCACAGAAATCCGTGAAATAGCCACGGATTTCGCTTAACTCAAAATCCGTGGAATAGCCACGGAATCGCTCAAATTTCCGTGAAACTGACACGGATTTTGCTACAATGCAAGTTAAAGACAGTCATATCCCGTGGCTATTGGTTTGTTCCAAGTCACGTGACTTTCAAGGTTCCGGCGGTCAAAACAAAAAACATGGCGGACAGTTCTCTCATTTTTAGTGAAAAAATTAATATTTTGACTTAGTTTCTGCATAAAAATGGATTTTGATCACATTTGTAGCGAGAAATATATGTTTTATTTTCTAAATATTCACTCAGTGAATGTTCATAATCACTTTGTGGTGAAAATCTCGCCAGAAAAATATGACTGTCATTAACTTGCATTGTAGCGAAATCCGTGTCAGTTTCACAGAAATTTGAGTGATTCCGTGGCTATTCCACGGATTTTGAGTTAAGCGAAATCCGTGGCTATTTCACGGATTTCTGTGAGACCATGTTGCATGATGTACCTACTGTTACACTTCTTGCTCCCGGAGCAAACAAAACCATGCCAGTGATACCGCTCGTCAGCGTGTCTGTTGTAATGCTTTGTGTCAGATGAAGCCAAGGTCGGATTCTCTTGCATGAGTCACCCACTACTGCTCTCTTGAAATCAATGGCACCTGTACGGATCCCACTGTGAGTGAAGGAATGAAGGGAGAAGAAATTGCTGCTTGCTGCGGTGACTGACAGATGAGATAGTGGTGGTGTTAGAGGGAATGAAAGTGGAAGGAGCAAAGAGGGGAGGCACTTGGGGGCAGAATTTCGTATGTTACCCATCTATGGTAGCTATTTATAGCAATAATAATTTAAATGCTTTCAAAATTACACGGAGTTAAGTAGAGAAATACTATTAAAATCAACATGCTTTTCAGTGATTTGCTGCAGAATTGGTTGAAACGCCATCAAGGTTTTGGCTTGGAAACACTGAGCTTTCATCAAAAATATGTCAAGAATACATGCTGCATGTCACAATATGTCATCATCATTCATGCACTGTTTATAAAAAAAACTATCCCATCTGTCCCCTAACAGCATTATTGGTTATATAACTCACATGTCAGCAGCATATTTCATTAGCTGCATTTCATTCCTTGTCCTGTTGTGACAATAGACCGAGAGGGAGACAAAGCACTGGAACAGCATTTGAGTAAAAGTGAGTAATACTGGATATATTATTCATTTGATACAAAGTGAATATTTCATGACCTGCAAGTAGAAATTGCCCGAGATTATTTCAGAGTCTGGGTCAAAACTCAGTGGAAATCATCAGAGTCTGAACCAGAAAATCACGTCTGCTGGTGTTTTCTGCGTTACTGTAAATCTAATCCGGACAGTCGTTTTGGGGGAACGGCAATACACACTCCTCTCTCTCATCTCTGCAACAGAAAAGAAGCTCCTTCCCCTGGTGATTTGTTGGATTCACTGAGCTGGTGAATAAAATATACCACATATTGGCTATTTATGATGTTGTGGTTATTTTGTTGTTGGAGCACACAAAGCTCTTCAGTTGCTTCTCTCTCTCTCTCTCTCTCTGGCCCTAACAAGTAACACAGGCATCACTGGAGAAAGATGCAATGCACCAATTTGTTGTGCTCACTGTAACAGCATGATTCATACTCTCTGTTTGCCCACTCTAAGGGCCTCCAAGTCCTATGGAACAGGCTGTGCTGCTTTTAAATAAAGCAGTAATGCTGTCGCAATCCTTTTTTTCAGAATCACTCAAACAGCACGACAGCTTAAACAACATAATACCATTCCTACACATTATTTCTTCACATTTCCTCCCGCTGACGGACAAATTGAATGCTACAGTTTTGCATTCTGTTGAATATTTGTGGGGGGTTGCGATGAAATGAAAGGTTAATGAAAGATTTCTATCTACTCAGGCTATTGACATGCCTGATGACCTCAGGGATAAGCCCCTAGTGTTTTGGCGATCCTGGAATGAAAGTGAAAATGTTCAATTTAGCAGTTAAGTGCATTGGCAGTGGATGCCGGTGCAGTGCGGTTATGTTTTTTTGGCTGAGTCAAAATAATGTGACAGGATTGGAGATGATAAAATATTTATTTACCTCTCTAGGCCTGACTTTTCACTCTCGCTTCTCTCTCTCTGGTTAAAAGCAAAGAATTCAGCACTGAGCGTGACTCAAATTCAACACAAAGCCTTTCTTACAGTGGAATCAGGACTGCAGTACAGTATTCTGCTAAAGCATCCATTGACACTAACATAATGCAATTACATCTCAGCATGTTGCACCTGTAGCTTCTGTATGTATGACTACCTCCCTCCATCTGCACTGGCTTCCATGGCAACTATGGTCAGTGTGCTTTAGCAGAAGGTAATGAGCATTACGCACAGCAGAGAAGGACAATAAGCAAGTGTTTCCTAATGAAGGAAAAACACAGTTAAGACCTTGCAGGGAGAAGTGGATGAGGTATAAGGAGGGTTGAGTAAAAGAAAAGGGGTGAAGGAAACAGCTAAGGGGAGAAAGCCGGATTGTTGCTTCTTCTCAACAGTTCAGTGTTTAGGATCAAAGGGCATCAGAAATGGAAGATATTATTCATATTTATGTTTTAATTAGTTTATAAATACCTGAAACTAAGAATTGTTATGTTTTCGTCAGCTTAGAATGAGCCCTTCATGTCTACAATTCTACAATGTCATTTGGCAGAGGCTTTTATTCAAAGCGACGAACAAATGTCTACATAGACCACCATAGCTTCTCTTTATGCTTGGAAAGGGAGGGGTGAGTGCAGGGGCAATCAATTGGTTGCAATCTGCAACCTCACCATTAGATGTCACTAAGTCGTACACACTGGGCCTTTTTTTAGACATTTTTTAGGTGATCTTGCAGCTAGATGAGTTAGGGTTATATGCAAAGACCGATACCACTCTAATGTCTGTAGAATCAAGATGAAGCTATAACCAGCAACCAGTTAGCTAGTTGTAAAATAACTTTAGTCTTCCATCTGGCTTTGGCTTTGTAGCTGAACTTACCATTCAAAATACGTTCTTTATCCGTTGCTTGCTAGTTGCCATCCAAAATTGTGCAAAGGCTTATCATGACACAGCTTGTGTTATTGCTTAAAAACAATTAGTGATGCTAAAATGAATTTACATTACAAAATCCATAAAGTTATCATAAACGTTACAGTTTTACAAGGATTACATACAGGACTATTTCTGTTTCCTCTTGCTTCCAGTCTTTATGCTAAGCTAAGCTAACAGCTGCTAGTTGAATGTTGAGTGTACACTATTTTCATAAAAAAAAGCAAATAAACATATTTCCCAAAATGTAGAACTGTCCCTTTAATGTTTAGAAAAATGCATTATTCCGTTTTGATAATCATTTTGATTGTGAAGCCGTTTTCTATTCACAAGCTGTCCCTTCCAGTCTGAAGATACTAGGAGAAATTCCCTTCTGTGCCTTGTTTTTATTAGAGGCAATATATTTCACAGTCACCATGGAGATTTATATCACAAAGTTGGTGTTCCAGAAGGGAAATGAATTGCATCAGATTCAAAGTATTCACCAGACTCAACTTTTCAAACTACTGTGTTGCTCCAAAAGCCAAAAGTTATTTATAGTTCCAGATCACAGTGCGAGTCATATTCAAATACTATACGCCTACATTTCAACATGGCAAGACAGGTTCTTGTTTGATGCGTCTTTAAATGGAGCAAACCACTTGAAATGAACTCACATCTCTCATTTTCTCTGAGGAATGAGGTTGTTTTTTCATAAAACACATCCCTGTCTGGCTGTTTGATTGCTGCTTTGTTGTGTTTATTTTGATTATCATTTTTATGGATTCTGTTGTGCTCATGTTACCCGTGAGACAGGGATCTCAATCTGAATGAAAACACCTGATGAAATAATGAAAAATGAAAGAAAACAGCCAAGAGGAGGAGGAGGACGGGGGGATAGAAGATGGGAAGATATAGCAGAGGAGTGACTCAGTTTCTCTCCTCATGCCAGCTGTGTTTCAATCTGTCTGACTGATTGGTTTTGGTTCGATAGAGGCCTGAATGGAACATTAGAGTTTGACAGACAGTCCGTTGGTGCTATCAGCTGATTTCGTCCACAGGCCAAACTATTCTGGGTGGGCGTGTCTTATCAATGTGATGGGGAAATAGAGCACAGTCGATAGCCCTTACAGGAATAGCTATCCATTCTGTCTGACTCACATCTAGATCTACGTCACACTGAGTGCATGCTTTGTCTATGTGTGTGATGGGTGTTTACGGACTTGTAAATGAACATTGATTCCTTAAACTGTCTACCTCAACAATCAGTTATCAGCTCGCACAATAAAGGGACTGTCAAACAGTGAGAGAGACAGAGAGATAAAGACAGTCTGACCCTCTCTGCTGCATCCCTTCACCTTATCTGTGATTGACCACCCCAAAGTGTGTGTGTTCTGTTTATAAATCACACAACTGAGGGGATAGGACATATTATAGTGCCTGCCACATGCTGACTGCTATTAAAGGGGGTCATTATCATCAGCTGTTAATTAAGGTCGGGGAAAGATGGGCCGCTCTCTGTGTAGACCAATGAGATTACACAGTGTGAAGAAAGTGATCAGAGTACATCTTAATTTGTAGAGTCAGTTATTTTTGGATTTGTTTTGTTATGCTAATTCCTAAATTATTTAATGATTTTTCATTATTATTACGTGACCAAGGACAGTTTATAGGGAAAGGTTTTGGTTTTATTTTGGTAACACAGGCCATAACTTCTATAGGTTATGATACTGTAACTTATTTAGGGCTACAACTACAACAATTATTCTCATTATCAATTAAAGGTATACTATGCAGGAACTGTCTTTTACTGTTTGTAAACACAACATTCAATGGGGCCCCATTTTCCGGCTAAACTAAAGTGAGAACTAACCCATGATTCACTTTGGTTTTGGAACAAGCTTTGTCTGCCAGCCACTTTGCCTTGCTATATTTGCATTTTCAGCATTGTGTCCACTATTTTAGTAGATAAGTGCCAAAAATGTGACGCCTCCAAATGTCCTGAACACAGCAAAAAAACAAAAAAAAACAAAGAAAAAATACAGGGCAGGGTCAGTCTATAGTATTCACATTGCTTGTTTTTCCTTCACAACAGTCAAACAGTACAAAACAAAAAAAATGTTTTTGCAGTTGAAGAATCCTCACATTCTAAAATCATAATCATACCGACGGCCCAAGCTGTAAAAACAAACTTACTGCACAAGGCAACTGAACAGTCACATCATTTTCACGGCCCATGATTAGTTAATTTAGTGGCACCTGCTGTTTCTTTCAGTTCAAATGATCCAATTCACCATGCATGGCAGCTGAAGTTGAGATATCAAAAGATCGCGCAAGAATCGTTGGATTACAACACCACAAATCCATCTAGTCTGGCCTCAAGTCATGTGTCCTAACAATCAGCGCCCTGTGAGCTGCTGCTGCTAGGTGCAGGTGGGGTTAAGGCCTGTGAGGCAACATGATGAGGTTACTGTTTGTTCAAAACAATAATGGTGCTCCAAAGAGGTCAGTACAGACACTGCAGTAGCACCAGTTCTGTTAGAACTGCAGAGAATGTCTTCATTGAAAGGCTTAACTCAATGGAAAACATATTTCCGGTTTTATGGTTGATCTGATTCGTTTGAAGTTAGCCCGTGATAGACAAATGATTAATCCAATCACCTGCCAAGTGTTTTTTGAATGTGTCTGCCCTTTTCGAAACACACACCAATGATGGCTTCACAGAATCTCAGAAACAAACCATCTGGCTCGTCAGGTTATGATCCAACAACACATCGAAACCCACACTTTACATCTATGACAGACCACTGGTCACAGATAAACAGCCAAACAATAATTTTATTGTATAATTATATTTTTTGCAACATCTTTGTTTTTAAATTCAGCCAACTCATATTATCTGATTTAAGGGTTTCATTCAACCTGATCTCACAGGAATCCGTGAAATAGCCACGGATTCGCTTAACTCAGAATCCGTGAAATAGCCACGGATTCACTTAACTCAAAATCCGTGGAATAGCCACGGAATCACTCAAATTTCTGTGAAACTGACACGGATTTTGCTGCAATGCAAGTTAATGACAGTCATATCCCGTGGCTATTCCAACATACAAAGTGATTATGTACATTCACTGAGGTAATATTTAGAAAATAAAACATATATTTCTCGCTAGAAATGTGATCAAAATCCATTTTTATGCAGAAACTAAGTCAAAATATTGATTTCTTCACTAAAAATGAGAGAACTGTCCACCATGTTTTTTGTTCTGACTGCCGGGACCTTAAAAGTCACGTGACTTGGAACAAACCAATAGGGAAAAATATCCATGGAATAGCCACTGGATATGACTGTCATTAACTTGCATTGTAGTGAAATCTGTGTCAGTTTCACGGAAATTTGAGTGATTCCATGGCTATTCCACGGATTTTGAGTTAAGCAAATCTGTGGCTATTTCACGGATTCCTGTGAGACCAGGTTGAATGAAACCCTTAAATCAGATAATATGAGTTGGCTGAATTTAAAAACAAAGATGTTGCAAAAAATATAATTATTTATATACATTAATTTCACGGATTCCTGTGAGACCTGGTTTGTTTCATTATACACTGATAGTTTGGTCGCCTCATAAAGAACTTAACGCAGCAACTTGGTGTTTACAATCATGTTCAAGCCATTTAGGAGTGCGAGGTGCAATTTCTCACTAGTAGCTCCCTGAGGTGTCTCCTTCATACCAAAGCTGAGTCATGTCATTGGACTCAGTATGGGAGCAGAACCATGGAGCCAGGTTGTATAATCCATACTGACCTATTCATACCAACGGTAATTGTAGAGTTGTCCAGAATCCTGACTTTAGTGGACTCTGAGTGTTTCTCAGGAGTCCAGCTGGATGTGAAAGCAGCTTGCAGACAGCTGATGAGGAGCCACATTTGTATTGTATTTCTCTCTGAACTTGGCTGTAATTTGTTGCTTCTCGTGTGAGAAACACCTCCAGTCAGTGATCCTACTGGATACCATTAATTGGTGGACCTGATTTAATTACAGGCTGATAATGTGGCTGCATTATTAGATAAAAACCCTTTCCATCTGCACTGCTGCTGATGAAAAATGCTTCTAGAAATTGAAGTAAATATAGGCAGATTTTGGTGCCAAAATATTTTGTTTCAAACATCTAAAAAATAGAACAGGATAGTATTTAATGGCACACTATCATGGAAATTAATTATGATAAGATGACGTCCTAAATCTCTTTGCTCTGCGGTCAGGATTTTCGCCATGAATAGAAATGTTTTTGATGTTCAGGCCTCGCCTTCTGCCCCTCCGCCTCATCCCCATTATTTGGGAAACCTCCATCACTGTGGGGGTGTATGAACATTACACAGCATGAGAGGAACTCTCCTCTCATCTCTGCCCACAACCTCCCCATGCCACGGACACCATATGCCTCTCTCACACACACACACACACACACACACACAAATATGCACAGGCTACACCCTGGGGTTTGGTGCTTAGGTGCAATTTTCTCAGCATCTAGATAAGCTTTCTGTCTCGTTGTTGCCATAACAACGCAACGTGATGACCGGGCAGCGGGGGGAAGAGTAATGAGGTGTCACAATACCGCCGTGGGTTACCGGTGACCCCTGACCCCCAGGGCCAGAGAGAACATGGAGTCTAAGGAAACAAGGGTGTGCAGTAATCATCCCTCTGAACCTAATCTCACGCCTGGCTGTTTAAAGCCCTCTCACTGTATTTTGGTACAACACAGCAGCCAGCGGGGTGGAAGACAGGCCAGATAGAGAGGCAGTAAATGGTTGTGAGGGGATTTAGTGAGGCAAAAGTTGCAACTCACCTCTGTGTTTTGACATCTCCTCTTGTTTGAAGAGATGGATGCTCCACTGGGTCTGCAGTGCTGACAGCTGGAAATATGTTTTTAGAGTCTTAACTAGGATCATCCCCAACAAACACTACTGCTGTCTGCCAGACTGTCAAATTTAATTTCAATGTTTACGTTCACAAGCACATTAATAATGTATTTGCTTGATGACGTGAGTTGCAGTTATGGTAAACAAACACAATATCACAGAGCGTAGAGTAGAATGGGCTATGTCTTGTGCATATTTACAATGTTCATGGCTTCTGTCCATTTAGCCGTCTACTAGCCGTCCATGATGCCTTCTGAATTATTCTGTCGACCAATCAGAAGCTGGTTTACGACTGTTTGGCAGCTCCGATCTTAAATGCATTGTGGAATTATCCTATCCTTCTCTCCTCCTATTTATATTATTAGTGCAGCACCCAAAATAATGGCAAAATAGCATAGCCTTATTGTAATAAATTATGTGGCGATTCCCTTTTGCATGCATTGATGGCATTGAAAGGTGCTTGCCCTTGCTTTAGAAGCGTTTTGACGTTCCTCACTTGCACGTCAAATCACTCGCACATCAAATATGATTCGATCCTATTAAATGTGTTAATCCCCACTGACCCCCTGCTTTTTTTTTTTTTTTTTTTTTTACATGTCAAGCCTATTATTGTCACATTTATGAAGTGTTTTTTGCATTGATAGCTTTTAAAATCACACAGATATCTCACTGTATAATAGTCTAGACGGAATTGTCCAAAAAGTGAAAGTGAACATTTATGGGTACAAGTCAGGAACCGGCCAACTTTACTTATTTCAAGGGTGCTGAATCCCAAGCGAATTTTTGAGTTTTTGACCTTCTTATTTGCATATCAATATAGCCGCCAAATACCAACTTTTAAGGTGAAATTAAGCATTATTTGTGTGTTTTTTTTAAGGCCGACATAAATATTCAATCAATATCACTTTTAAATGTTCCAGTTGGTATTTTGCATACATATATATACATAAAAAAGGCACTGAGCCTCCACTATATTCTTGCTCTGACCCTAGACTATAGATCCAGAAACTGCCACGGGATATATATTCCCTTGTTTTCATCTGCACTGCATGTTCCCCAGCAGCAAAGAAGACCAGACCAGTATCTTATTATAGAACTTCAAAACAGGTTTAGTATAGAAAAGGTGACACACTGTGACATATGTTCTCTCTGCAGCGTGAGAAATCTACCACGCAGAAGCGGTTTCAGTAAAAGGGGACCAGTGATGCAACCGGTCATGAAATGAAATTCAGACAGCGTGATAATGTACACTACCCAGAGAGATCCTCGTTCCTTTTGTGTGGATGCAGGCTCCCCCCCGCCCGCCCCCTCTCGCTCCTTTAGCTACTGTATCTGGGTCAGGGTGATAGACAGAAAGAGAGGGAGCACAGTGACTCACAAGTGGTTTTGGTGTTTGTGTGTAAATGTACATGTCTCTGTAGCTGTCCACTCGTGTCCTGGCAGGCTGGACAGAGCTCAGTGCTCCTGTGACACGCTTCTGGTAAAAAACTTGTTTTTTCTCCGTCCTTGTCCTCTCAGGATGTGTGGCACGTCTGCAGGAGTCCATCTCGATTTTAGTGGCAACCTGTGTGCCTGAGGCCCCGTTCACACGAGGACGGTCTGAACAGAAGACGCAAAAGTGGCGTCACGTCTTCACTTTTTATTCCTCGTTTAGACGAGCGTTTTCGGGAGGAAATCTGCTGCATACGGTGACGCAAAAGTGTGTGAAATTCGATTGTATGCAGCCAGGCGGCATCACTTAAAGCGATAAGAGCATCTTTGGGCATGCAGAAGTTTTCACGCCACACATTTCCATCAGCTACTCCTTCCACAAAGTTCTCCACCATCACTAGATCTCCCAGGTCTCGTTCACAGCCGTCTGGCTCGCCTCCGACGAATTGTTGCATCCTAAAATGTGATGGAGGTAATTCCAGATCCTTCTCTGTTCACTAATACTATCTCTACATATCCTGTACATTTGGTGGAAAGACTCCTGTAAGTTTATTAGAGCTGCCAGAGCAGCTTGAAGGTCCCACGCATGGAAATAATCCCACCATGTTTGTTTATTTTCCTGTACTGGAGCATGTATGTGACGTAAACACATACGTGACGTGAGCAGATCAGATCAGAGTTTTGTGTCTTGTCAGTGTAGACGACACGCTACGGAGGAGCGGATTCAACTTTTCCACTTTGGAAGGTGGTTTCAGATTTTTGCGTCTTTAAGCCCCCAAAACGCCGTCACCGTCTAAACGAAAGGCACTTCCGATAAAATATTTTGTCGTTTTTACCCACAAGCGTCCTCGTGTGAATGGGGCCTGAATCTGTTGAAGAAGTCTTTGTGTGTGAATGGATTACACAGACATTTAATAAATTCTTAAGCTTTTAGATAAAAAAGAAAGAGCAGATTGTCCAGCAGATCATTAATAACACAATGATGTGCTTATTTTTTCAAACAGATATCAAGTTAACCTCTTGAGTAGTTGATATATTTCCTGGAGCACTGGTGATATCAGCACACCAAATTAAAGCTGAAACAGCTGCTTCGTTCATCACATTAGGATCTACAAATCCCTTTGAAAGCCCCTAAAGCTCTTTAAATATCAACTTTTCCCTTGCCATAAATTAATGTTTTGAATATTTTGTGCTGTGGTGTGTTGAAGGTGAACTCTGCCGCCTGCACATCCACATCTCCCAAACTCTTGCAGAATTTTTCAAGGTTTTTAAATAATAAATCTCCAAAAACCTATTATTTCAGTATAATGATTTGCAGTTTCATTCTTTGCAGGCAACACTGACTTCGGTCAACTGTGATTCATAGCTGTGTACAATGGAGTGTAATTTACAAGGCTTCAAAACTCCAAAGAAGCTTTTTAAACCACTCCTGTGACTCCTACACATGCATTCAGTCATTTTAGGGATTCAAATTTAAGTCACGAAAGCAATAAAGATAAAAGAAGGAACCTTTAACTCGGTTTCATATCAGTAACTAGCTGCAGTGAGTCTTCTGTTTCAAATGTAGAAGATGTAATAGAAATTCTAAAATAATAATTAACATTTAAACAAATCAGTGATGAAATGTTGATGAAAAAGCAGTGGTGCTATAATGTGTGCAAGCCAATGCACCTGCTTTGCATGCTTGACATCATCATTGGACCACGCATGAAAATTGTCACGAATCCAAGCTGACTTCAGCTGCTGTTCTCTGTCAATGAGAAATCATTTTACAGCCACCTGTTAAACTGGGATGAATGTTTTGGTTGAAGTATTATTTTAAATCTTTGAACTGTTCAGCATACAATTGACAAAAGGGCATTGCAGAGGAGGGGGCTGCAAAAAATATGAATAGTTAATTCAAATGTTGATATTGAAAATATTTTGGAAATACTGATTTATACTCAAATGACTGATTTTGGTGCAGTACAGCCATTTTTCCCAAATTGTTTCTTGTAGGTGTAAAGCAGTATTACATACAGCTGATATTGGGTTATTAGCAATAATGTAGGAAAATATCATTTTTTTTAAATCATTTTTTTTTATTTTTTTGTGAGAATCTGTATCAAATAAGTCCTTTTTTTAAACATTGCACCAGTCCTTTCCGATATTGCAATATTTTTAATATTCAAGTAGTTATTCAAGATTGTGTTTGACTCCTTTTGTTGCTGTAATATTTAGATATAATAATATACTTTTTGTGTCCCCATGTAGCAATACCATACAGTATAAAAAAATGTATTATTTGTGTATGTTAGGACTGGACAATATATTTATAGATCCTGTTCATTCCTATGAAAGTTGATCAGTGGCGTATTAAGCCAGAAAAGTATAACTTCAGGACATAAAAATACACACTGAACCACAAGTTGCCAGTTAGTGCTCTAACTTTAATGAAAATAAAATTATTTAATTGTACTTCTACACTTTGTTAATGGTATTGGATAAAATGAATTAAATTATGATGGTGAGATTTGTTTTTTTCTCCGAGGGTTGTGGTGTTTTGTTCTTTCCCAATGCAAATCTATGAAACAAAGTCTTTTTGGGCCTTGTGGCTCCTTTACTGGTAATAAGTGTCGTGCAATTACCATGTTGGAGTGTAGGCTTGGTGAATTCAAATCAAAAATCAAAATCAAAATTACTGTTTATCCCCGAGGGGAAATTCGGTTAGTCTGTTAGCTCTGTTAGAATTAGACAGCCTGATGGCTGTAGGAGCGAAGGATAGAAAATTTGAGCAAAATCAGAGAGCTTGTGTGTGAAAAAAGTCTAAAAAAAGTGAATATTTACCATTTTGCTGCATGTGGGTTTGCCTGGGAGTTAAGAGTTCACACAGTGATAATAGAGTCATTAATATTCAGCATATTGTGGACTAATTAAATAGTAATTATGTTGACAGGATCTTTGTGTGTTTCACTGGTTCTTTGTCACACTAGTTTCTGCTTCCTGTGCGCTCACTCACCTTTGATGTCTCCCCCTCTCCTCTCCTCTCCTGTCCTCCTTATTCTCTTTCTCCTCTTCTGTCTTTTGTTCCAGCGTATCCTTGTGAGTCATCTGAATCAGAGATGATGCTCTCTTTCTCTTCCCCTCTCTCTCTCTATCTCACTGCATTATTGATCAGAGAAATCTAAGCAGACTCAACCTTGTGACGGTAGCACCCACAGAGTGGTTTAAATCCCCTCCTCCCAGTCTTGATTTCTGTTAGATAAGACCATTAACTGAGCCAAGAAAGGAAAAAAGGTGTAAAAGGTTCCCTGTGTATTTTGTGACACCACCCAACCATTTCACGTGTGTGTAGGTGTCTAGATGTGTGTGTGTTTGTGCTGCATCAGGAAACTACACTTGACTGATGTCTATAATTCAACACTATATTACATCCAGAACACTATATTACATCCAGGTCTGCTTCAAACGTTTTCTGAAGGCGAGAAAATCAATTTCATTGTCCTCTGCGGTAATGAAATGGTTGAAAGCGTATTTTATTTCAGGGGACCAGCGAGCAGCACTTTACTGTGACGCTGTTAGGTGTGAACACTGGTATATTTTGTAGTATTTCTTTACATTGAAGGCTTTTTTCAGATGGTTGGAAGCCATACTTTGCTCATTTTTGTTGCTGTTTTTGAGTTTACACAGCATCAGTATACAGTATTTGTGGAAAATGGCGTCTGACGACTGCTTGCAACATTAATAACCAATGCATATCCTCAAGTACTGTACTGTAGATACTTTTACATAATTGCATGCTACTTTACTTATACTTTACTACTTGTATGTGACAGCTATAGTTGCTAGGTGTAGCTCTTGTCCTGGCATTACCAAAACTTTTTAGCACAGGCCAGCTTTAGCCTGTTAGCACTGCTTGCTAACATGACACATGGAAGTCCAATAACAAACGGAAGCTAGTAGCAATGATAATGTTAATCACACTAAATTAGCTCTAAAGGTAGTGACAAATTAACTGTTTAACTCAAAACACCAACGAGCCCCACTGGTTAATACACTGAAACCAACCTCACAAACAAGCGTTCTAACGTTAGCATAGAAAAGCAATGTTAGCATAAAAAAAGCCCCCAAACAATGATAGCCTATAAAAAGTATCATAAGACATGCTGTGTCTTATTCCACGCTTACATTAATAAACTTTGTACTGATATTATAAATATTAATAGTAATAGCATAACACTATGTACTCACGTAGTGCCTAGAAGGAATTGATGACAGCAACATTTGACTGTTCTTCGTCTTCATTTTTAAAACTGCAGGGAGTCTGCCTATGTCTGATTATTTGATAATTATTTTAAAACTGAAAAGAAAAGAAAAGAAATGTGTTTTCTTGCTCATGTTTATTCAACAGAGCTACCACAATGGTCACTCTCCTTTTGCTACGTAGCCATGATGGCTAATGTGTTTCACAATCAACATTTTAAAAGTTATAGTAAGTACACAATCTACTAGTAATCATAGTGCACTAGATTTTGCTATAGTAGTCGATATTAAATCAAAATAGTATGTGTAAGCAACAAACAACAAAGGTACTGTTAGCATATACTGTATGAAACTGCTGCTGTTTGGCTGCTGCTTAAGAGTACACAACTTCCTTCATCCAAAATAAAGAAATTATGCCAGCTTTATGAGGGCAGATACCAAACTGTGTCAATGCAGGGTTAGCCTATTATGCATCAGCCAGAATGATCATAAAGAGAGACTGCACGTTTGTTGCAAGCTAAATAATAATAAGCCATTAGTCTGCACCTCTATCAGCTGTCATCAAGTTGCACACTAGAACTCTGCTTACACTCAAAAAACGATTCAAGCCCTTCTTAGATGTGACACATTAATGTATTGTTTGTCTAATGAAAATATATCAATTAAAATCAAATCAAAAGTAGTTTAACAAGTGTAACCTAAAATGTATTAACTGACTCCCCTGTCCTTCCCTTCAACCCAAAAAGAATGACTTTCAGTTTTCCAATTCTATGTTTTTAGGTTGAACGAACACAATTTCTTTATTTTAGCTCTCCTCGACATAAATGAGTTGAGGTAACTCAATTTAAATACAATACATACGTGTTTTTAATTTGAGTTCGACCAAATGTAAAAAAGTGAGCTACATTAACTCAAATACATTATATTAAATCGATGCACTTGTTTTGAGTTTGGGCTACATATATTTGTTGGATGGAAATTCTGTCCACAATTGAATTGAGTTCATCCAATGAGTTATTTTTTTGAGTGTACATGTCAAATTGACCAGCAAAGCATTGATCAAAGAACTTGAAAAATGTTTGGACAATTAATTCAAAATTCTTGAAACGAGTCTTTCCTTCTCACCAGGTTCTTTGCAAAACTATCCATCCATTTTTCCATCCTTAACTAAAGGTCTGAAGATCTGAACACTTTGGTTGCCAGCTACTTTATAAGAAAAGCGCTTGGCAGCATCGGCTGAAAGAACAAAGAAACTTCACTGGTATCTTGAGAGCCACCAAGCCTCTCAGCTGTTGATTCTAAACTTTCTGGTCATCATCCATCAACAAGCTTCTGACTGTGTCAGCAATGCACTGACCTGCCAAGATGAGAAACTGATTACTGGCAGTCAAAGCTTCTTAAATATAACTCAAAAGAGTACTACCCACATACAACTCAAACAAAGTGTGATGCAACAGAATAAAAGGATTGGTTCATCCACATTACAAGAACAAACAACTGGACAAAAAAACACACTTAGACATCTTCAAGAGATTTAAATGCTTTGAGCACAACAAATGACATTCCTCATTAAGATGGTTTAGTTGACATATAGAATTGTAATAATACAGAAATCCATGAGAAAGCTCCATCCACTGATGATGGCCAAGGGTTTGGGGCTGAGAGTTCTGGAAAATTTGTAGTTGTAGTAAGTCGACTTTTTGCTAAGATCCTCAAGCTTAACTTCTTTTGTGATTTGAGTGAAAACACCTTTCATTACACTGTAAAAAATGTCTGTAGGTGAAAAACTGCTAAACCATGACAGTAAAAGACGTAAAATGATAAATGAGTTAATTCAGTTTCAGTAATCAGCCAAACAGTATCTTTTTACAGTTTTGTTTTTTAAAAAATACATTACTCCACTGTTAAATACACCGTAAAATGTATATATAGCCACCACTGTAATTTTTGCATTTATCTTTTGTAAAAAAAAAAACACTTTTTCTCACTGTTAAATGAACTAAACAGCATATCTCTAACAAAAATATACTGTAATATTTAAAGGTAAAATCTTTCATTTATGCGTTTTCATTTATGAAGTATTTTCTCGTCAATTATATGGCAAAATAGCGTTTCTTATGATGATAGAGTACAAATTTGAATAAAATGGCAATCTTAAACGTGAAATCAACAGTGCCAATATATTTTTACCGTAATATCAAAAAAAGTTTCACCGTATTTATTATGGTAAAGTTCTGGCAAACACAGCTGCCGGTTTTTTACCGTAAAAAAAAACATTTCTTTTTTACAGTGTACCTGGTAGCCAGGTTATTATAATATAACATGACATTTTGCAAGGTTACCAATAACTATACTGCTATACTGGGTCCACATTTTGCAGCTGCAAATCACAACATGGACGCAATAACAGCCGTAAAACTCACGATGTCCATAATTGGTCAGAAAAGAGCAATGGATGAACCAAGCTGCTTGGATTGTGAAATCACCCTCAGTGTGTGTGTGCGTGTGTGTGTGTTTTAATTGCTGCAATGTTTCCTCATTACAAGCTACAGTGGAGGGACTCCTGCCAGTGTGGTGGGAGGTGGTTGGCTTCAGGAGCAATATGATCACAGATGCGGAGCTCGCTTTGCTTGTTAATCACCACCAATCAAAAATCAGTCACACATAACGCTCGCGTGAGCACACACACGGTCACAGTTACACGGAATTACATCTAGACTGACAATTTTCTGGATCACGTTTCAATAAAATGCCTCAATTTTATGGAATTCAGCGTGTCAGTTCGGCTACCACCAAATATTCCATTAACCTCATGCTAAAATATTTTAATAAGACTGTAACGTTAAGGCATCAAACACAAAGGTATTTGCGGCGAGAGTGAGGCTCTAACAGTGGAGCTGTGGTGGCAGGATATTAATATTAGTGTGATAATACATCTCAGAGTCAACACTGACGTGGGTAGAAAAACAAACATGGGCACAGAAGGTCAGAGCAGCAGCACAAAACACACACAGCAAGAGAAAATGACATTTTGCCATAAAGGCTATGTGGACCTAAAGGGTGTGTGATATATGAACATAAGGTCATTGTCCCTCAGTGGCTCTGTTAGGTCAGATGGATGAGGTTGTGTTTGGTATCATTACAAGGCACAAACCTGTTAGTATGAAGAAAATAACTAATATTCTATCATCAAACAGCACTTCTTCTCTTTTGTGTTTCTTTAAATCAGTAGTTCTCAACCTTTTTGAGTCGCGACCCCCAATTTAACATGCATGTTGACCGTGAACCCTGCTCAGTGAACACAATCTCACACGTTCAGATCACCCAAAAAAGAAACAAAATGACCAAAAAAAGGAAACAAAATGAGCAAAAAAGACACAAATTGACCACAAAATGATCAAAAAAGACACAAAATGACCAGAAAAGACACAAAATGACCAAAAAAGACACAAAATGACCCAAAAAAGAAACAAAATTACAAAAAAGACACAAAATGACCCAAAAAAGAAACAAAATTACCAAAAAGACACAAAAAGACACAAAATGATCAAAAAAAGACACAAAATTACCAAATAACACACAAAATGACAAAAAAAAGACATTAAGTGACTGAAAAGACTAAAACACATGAACACTTTAACATAGTGGAGACAGAGCTGACTTCCAAAATGATTTGGCGACCCCCAGAAATCATCTCGCGACCCCAAGGTTAAGAATAGCTGCTTTAAATGACCTCAATGCTGCGTCTTCTAATTTAAATCATTAATGATTCACATCAGGCCTTAAAAGACGGGTAAGCTGACTTTGTGCGTGCTCTTTGCTATAAAGGTGCCTGGCTGGTGTCTGGATTCATAATTCAACGAGGAGGTTTTTTTTAGTGATGATGTCCTAACCCAGACAAAGCATAGATGAAGGGGAGTCATCTCCTCCACAGCCTTCCCTTTAACTAAACCCCCTCATCCAGCCGTCCACATTATTACACCTCCCCTCCCCCCCCTCTCTTTTTTATTCCCTTCTCCCTACAGTACAGCTCCTCTTTCATCTTTCTTTCATCTTTGTCTCAACCCTTTCCTTAAATTTGTGGTCTCGTGCTTCTTTTCCACCTCAGACCTCATCGCTGGGTTTATCCCCCCTCCATCATCCTCCAGGATCCCTCTCCTCCTCTCTAGGTGTTTGCGTCAGCCCCTCACCCACTGTTACTTTTCTCTCTGGCTCTTTCTTCCATCTCCTTTCTCTGTAGGGGTCTCAGGGCTGCCAGTCTGTCTTGCCACACACACACACACACACACACACACACACACACACACACACACACACACACACACATGAACCAAACATGAAGGCTCAACACACACACCCCTCCCCAGGGTGTGTTGGACATGGCTCAGTCCTGCTGTGGTACCGATCTGCTCACCGAGGTGAGGGGGCGTCTGTCCATGTTTCATCAGTCTGCCCACTCAGCTGAGAGGGTGAAGTTGTGGTTATCTGGCAACTCACTGTTGACCTGGGTTGCCAGTTTGGTTGTGGTCATTACCATTAGTTTAAATAGTATTAAAGATTCTCATGACATTTTCTAATGCACAAAGGTATTAACAATAATCCTGAACAATGGGTTGTGATTATAGCCGACCTTTACCTTGATCACCATCTTAGTTTAGCATTATAGCATGCTAATTGGGAATATCAGTGCTAATGCCATTTGTGTAGCAGGAATAGTTTTTAACCACAGTATTGGACACTATTAGCCTGGGTATACCCATACTGCCTTGCACGCTCGAATTTAATTTCGAACCTCCAGGCAGTCTGGAAACCAGGACCGTTTCTTAGCCCTGTTTTAGGGATCCAATCACAGAGCGGGGAGGGACGGCAAGACGATGACGCGTACTACTCGGCACTTGGAAGCTTGCAGTTTTCCGGATCCAACATGGCTGCTGCAGACGCGAAACTCTCTTTAGCTGTAGATGATGTTTTAAATAGTTTAGAGCGAAAGTTGAAAGGCGAAAGGTCTCTCAGCGGCTCCGCTGTCCCCCGGCTCGTAGCGAGATCACCGGTAGCGGGGCTATTAGCGCCGCTCAGTGGATGTGTGTGGCTGAATGACATGAGGGGGAATAAAGCGTGAAAATAAATCTTGCAGAAAGCGAGAACTGGAGAAGCAACGCAGCAAGCAACACTCTCTCACAGACGCACACAAAACAAACATCCATTTCTGTTGCTCTACTACGTCATCTGATATAACTGATCTGATTGGCTAAGAGCTACCTACAGACGCTTTGATAGACATTCTAAGCATCCAATAAACGGCTCCGGAGGATCGTAAACCACACCTCCTCTACGGAGAAATGAACGGCTGGTTCCCAGACCACATCTCATTTGAGATTAGTCTGGTTTCAGCCAGGCTAGGACACTATATAAAAAGTGATAGATCACCAATATTATTACATGTCATCCTAAAGGGAATATGGATATGTTATGTGCATCAAATGCTTTGGCAATCCATCCAATAGTTGTAAAGACATTTAATTAAAAAACACAAATTTATGGTGCATCCAGAGGAAAAGTCAGAAAACCATGAAAGTCATCAGGATTCATCCACTTGGGACCATTAATGTCTGTAACAAGTTTCAGGGCAGTTTATACAGTAGTTGTTGCCGTATATAAGTTTGGGCTGAAATGGTGGACATTGCCATCCTGCTAGCACGGCTAAAAAACAATCCATAGTAGATCAGTGGGCTATATAGCAATATTTTGGAAAAAGGCGGTTGTCCATGCAATGAGAGGAGGTCCAGATGATGTTGGTCAGAACTGTCTATGAAGCAAAAAAGAGAGAAACCTATGGATGAAAACCTGCAACAAAAAGGTGTGTTCAGATAAAATGCAAAATTAATTTTCACGCCTTACTTGCGCAAAAATGGATAGAGATAGAGGATATTTCTTCCATAGAATTTGATGACTGTAATGTCACAACCGTAACAAATAGGCTCAGCACTGTGACGGTGATGCTTATGTATTTCAATTTGATCTGACAATATGAAAATGGGATGTTTTGGCTGAAAAAACTAAAATAATATCACTGCAAAACTTTGAATGCTGCTTGAATCAGTTCACAGCCCATTACCTATTCATATCGAATACATCCCTAATAAATGAGACAGTAAATAACACTTATCATGAATAATCTTACCCTGGAAGGCTACCCTAAAGCCAAAAGAATGCATTATTTCAACATCAATTTATGCCTCATTATCTTAAAAACCCTCCTCCTCACACCACATGTGAGCCGGCCTCCTCCCATCTGTAGGTGTGAGCGTAGCTGTGAACGCAGTGTTTACGTGTGTGTATGTGTGTGTGTGTGTGTGTGTGTGAGTCTCATTGCAGACACGTTTTGTCCTCACAATACACAGTGGCCCGTAAAAGCTGTACACAAAGCGACCCCGCTCTGTTTAAGCCAATGAAAAGACATTTAAGTGTTCGCAAAGCTGCTTTAGCGTTTATTCACTAAAGTGCTCCCAATCACACCCTCATTAGGGGTGACTGATTGCCTGTTATTTATTGTCTCCAGGATAATAACTCTCAAATTATCAAGGACATAAATTGCACTTAAATTCAATACTTCATTTATCCTATCTTTCACCACGAACAATACGGAATCATTGCTTTTTTTTCTTCATTCCCCGTCTCTTACCAAAGTCAACAGTGTTTTTTCCAGCCTTTACTTTCATTATTGTCTTTTTGTTCAGGCACCACTTAGAACGCCACTCACTGATTATGGCCTCTCAGTTTCCATAGTGATGCTGAAATGAATTATGGTCATAAAAGGGACAAAAGAGGGAAGAAAGCAAGTATGGCACTCCAGTCCCACTCTGCTCCGTACTTATAAATGCACACTTTAGCCCCATCAGTGCTTCACTCCACCGGCCTTCACTGAATTAGCCCGCTGAACCTTTTTGGTGTATATGTATCATCAACCAATCCCTTTATTCTTCCACATTTTAATAAAGTGCTGGCTGGAGCTATTAAACTGAAATTATGAGGGATAAATCAGAGAAACATGGTGCAGACATCACTTCCATCTGCTTTTTTGAGTGTCTTGATGGGTGACTCCATTTGATCTAAAACCAAAAAGGAACATGTTTCAAATCTTTAAGGCCATGTTTGAAACCCACTAACCTCTCCTTGTTTTGAAACAATGATGTAATAAAATGCAATAAAAGCATATTAAGTCCTCTAAAAAGAGCACTAACTGGAGTATTAGAAGAAAAGATTTATTTCAATTACATTTTGTAATCTAGTTTCAGGATGTTTTGGAGAAAATAATGCAATTTAGCCTCTCCTGCAGTTTATTTCAAGGCATTTGCTTGCAAGAAGGTAATCAGAGGTTTTATTGTTTGAAGATTTCCCTAATGATATGGTGATACTAGAGGAAAAACCCAGACGAGCACTAAAGTAATTGATCTAATAGTCTATTTTGGGACTATCTGAAAAGGTGTCCTCTGGAAACCATGTGCATAGTTAACATTATGACCACAAGTTGATTTTTGGTCTCAAAATGTTCATGTCGGTAAATGTCCTTGGGTTTGGATCACAAAATGTATAAAATATTTTAACAGGCTTTGTGCACCTTACAGAATGTGATGTATCTCTATACTATGGTTCAAATGCTATTTTAAGAAATATGACCATGCTATTAAACATTGTAAAATAGGTGCTAAGAGGTCACTGCTTGACAACATATGTCAATAAACTGACTCCTGGCTCATGTTTACGTGGATTCTATATGAATTATATGAATATCAAAGTGCAAACTGTGAGTGAGAACAGCCTAAAAGCAGTTTATGCTTTATTATCTAAAATATGCAGTTGTAGGTGTAGCGGCTTAGCACTCTCTCTCTGCGTTGTGTTATTTAGTTGAAATAAGGTCATCTGATTGGCATCCAGCCATTTATTCTGGTAACAGATAAAAACAGGTGCATCCCTCATTACACCACAAGGTCCAAATGCAGCAATTGCATTACAGTGAACACAAAATACAAAAATCATACCTGGTAACAGATAAAAACAGGTGCATCCCTCTGAAAAATATAAAATTAAAAGACACTGTCAAGTTTCTACTAAAATAAAGTGAAATTAAATTAATATATTAAAAAAAAGATGGAGCTCATAGCCCTTAACCTTACCATTACACCACAAGGTCCGAATGCATCTGCCCCCGGGGTGCACGACACTAAACCCCAGGGGTGCTGCATTCAATACCCATGGTTATTTAGAGATAGCAAGAGGAATCACTAATGACCTGATTAACTATGTTACATAGGCAACATAAAACTGTTTTTTTTCTTTCAGTAAATTAACAAAAATCCACCGACTAATTTTTTGGTAGGTAAACCGACCAATTGTAAGACACACATTCCTGGCTAAAACACCTTCTCTGACCTCCAACATTATCATTCCAAGTCACTCTCAACTGGCATTTGATTTTAATAATTACTTATCACTCATAGTTATGTAATGACCTTTTAACCTTTTCACTCCTGCTAAATTTAAGAGAAGTAATTGTTTTGGGTCCCGTCTCTTCCAGGATGTTGAGTCAGAGGACGAATCATGTTTTGGGTGTCAGTGTCGCTCAGGTTACTTATGCACGGAGTAGTCATGCTGCAGTGCAGTGTCAGATTGCACAGAGATGATGTCACCACATCAGTGAATAGCTTTATGACGTTGAGAGTGAAAGTGGCGCGAGGTGATTTGGCGAATAAGGGACGAGGACGGCTTGGTTCTGAGGGAGCGTGAGGCTTCGGTGACGAATGAGGATCTGGTTTCGGGGGTTTGGGTGTGACATATGGTGGTGGGGTGACTTCCTCAGCTGGACGTATTTGACCACCATTCTCTCCAACTGAGACAAACCCAGTGTGTGTCTGTGTGTGTGTGTGTGATTGTTTTTTGTGCTCATGCACCGTGATAAATGCCTCCATCTGCAATCCACACTTCCATTGTCGGGGCAAATAAAGGTCACACTGGGACTGCCACCTCTATATGTGTTTTTTTTTTTTCCCTTTGTCCTTTTGACAGAGCAGGTAGCAGAGCTAAAGCACTCACTAGCTCATCATTACGCCGTCTATAAAACACCTCATACTGTGAGACCTTCAGAAGTAGCCTTCAGTGAGTGTAAAAGCTGAACAGTGACAGCTCAGACTGAATCTCATTTCTGTTTCTTTCTTCTTTTTTTTTTTCCAGCACAGTGAGGTGAGAGAAAAAGAAAAAGCTCTGGAGATGTCTGTTTTTCTGCTTTGAGAGTGGACAAAGTATCTAAGAGCATGGGAACAAGGGAACAAGGGAACAAGGGAGGTCAGCAGTAAAAGGAAATGATAGAACCAGGACAGACAAAACAAAGGGAGGGAAAAATGAACGTGTTTGTGCACCTGCTGTGTGGAACGAGCCGAGAGAGAGATTAAAATATTCCTTTGGAGCGAGTGAGAAGATTGCACTGGCTAAGACTCTCTCCTGCGTTAGCCTCTTCCTTTTTGTCTTCCCCTGTGTTATTGTAGTTTTGTCTCTCCGTGTACACGTCATCCTCCCGTGATCGTTGCGACGCGCAGCAGTCTGCGGTCCAGATGGACGAGCATCACTCATCTCTCTCTCTCGTGTGTGTTTTTGTACCGTGTGTGTGGGTGGAGAAACATGTGTGCTCATCTATATCTATGCGCTTATGTGTGAGGAATCTCTATGTGTAGGTGCATATGTGTGAACGCTTGTGATGGGCTGGGATCACACTTAATTACACTGATGCATGTGTTTATAATCATTCATTTCATATTAGAGACCATCTGTTACCACAGCAGCCTGTTATTAGATTTATTATATTGAACTGTATATGTTCATAAATATCTGCTGAAGTAAAAGGAAATGTGTTTTTAAGCCAACGGGAAGTTTTGGTTATTTTCCATACTTTCAAAGTTTGAGATTGATAGAAACATTATGCATGAAGCTATATACTATATATTTATGAACCTGGTCTCACAGGAATCCGTGAAATAGCCACGGATTCGCTTAACTCAAAATCCGTGGAATAGCCACGGAATCACTCAAATTTCCGTGAAACTGACACGGATTTCGCTACAATGCAAGTTAATGACAGTCATATCCCGTGGCTATTGGTTTGTTCCAAGTCACGTGACTTTCAAGGTCCCGGCAGTCAGAACAAAAAACATGGCGGACAGTTCTCTCGTTTTTAGTGAAAAAAAACAATATTTTGACTGCATAAAAATGGATTTTGATCACATTTCTCGCGAGAAATATATGTTTTATTTTCTAAATATTCACTCAGTGAATGTTCATAATCACTTTGTGGTGAAGATCTCGCCAGAAAAATATGACTGTCATTAACTTGCATTGTAGCGAAATCCGTGTCAGTTTCACGGAAATTTGAGTTATTCCATGGCTATTCCATGGATTTTGAGTTAAGCGAAATCCGTGGCTATTTCACGGATTTCTGTGAGACCATGTTGATTCATAAATATCTGCTGAAGTAAAAGGAAATGTGTTTTTAAGCTTACGGGAAGTTTTGGTTATTTTCCATACTTTCAAAGTTTGAGATTGATTGATTTGATTGATTGTCTTTATTTCGAACATGGAAGCAATAAAAAAACAAGTTTAAATATTAATAGATGAATAAATAAAAAACAAAAAAAAAAAGCAAAAAAAAAAGAAAAACACAGACACTTTCTGCAAGCTCGAAAGGGGGTAGGAAGAAGTAAAAAAACGTATCTAGTCCTACCCCTTATATACATCCATATATGAATAATCAATACAGTCACATACAAATATTATAAATAATTATATATATACATATACTATAAACAATTTATATTACATTGTGAATACTTATACATGTATATTGTAAATAATACATGTATATTGTAAATATTGATAGAATTTTTATTTTTATTTATTTATTTATTTATTTATTTTTATTGTTCACATCAAATGAAGAGAACCAGACTTTTAGTTGTGAAAGACTGTCTATTATGCTGTTATGCTTATTATGTCCGTGGCCTATAGAATAGGAATCTGGCTTGTAACCTGAGGGTCTCCGGTTTGAATCCCAGGACTGACAGGTCAAGGGCTTAAGTGCAAGGCAAAGTACCTAAACGCCCAACGCAGCTCCCTGGGTGCAGAAGAAGAAGCATGGTGTGTTCACTGGTGTGTAAAAGGATGGGTTAAATGCAGAGGACACATTTACTGCTCACTGTTTAAGTGTGTATGTGCAAAACTGAATCTAAATTATTATTATTGACATGCTTTTATTTCACGTTCAAGTTCAAAGTTTTCCCCACAAGGTTTTTTAATCGTAAATTATCTACAGGAAGTTTTAATTAAAAGCCTTACATCAAGCTCACAAGAGTAGAATTAGTAACCAGTACTTAGGCACTCGTGAGAAAATGACAGTGGGTGAAGTTTATGAGCTGAAGCACACAGCACTGTGTCCTTGGTTCATTTATTTAAATAGGATTAAACATGAAGATTAACTGAAAAATGAAATAATTGATTTGTAAAAATGTATTTCAGGGAAGTAGATTTCTGACCGACTTGCCCAACCAGGCAGAAAAAGACAGGGGGGAAAAAAACAGAAAAAAATTATAAATATATAGGCCTCTCTCTCTCTCTCTCTCTATATATATATATATATATATATATAATATATATATATATATATATATATATATATATAAAAAATAATATCTGTCTTTATCTGTCTTTTAAAAGCATCTTTTAGTAAATTAACTCAAATATAAATTATATTAACTTCTGAACCTTACATCTCCTACAGACATCAGGCTGTCTCATTTTTCAAAAATTTACAGAAGAGCTAAGAGACTAACTGAATTTCCCCATGGGGATAAATAAAATAATTTTGATTGATTGATTGATTTGAAAAGATCCAGGCATTGTCACACTGAAGCTGACATCACAACATTTTCACTAGTGGAAAAATGAAACAGAGAAAAAGCTCCAATAGTGAGTCGAACTAGGCACTGTCCACCTACTCACCTGGTTCTTATTCTCTGATCAGCCTCCCAGTTCCAGTCATTCCCTGCCAGGTTGTCTAGTGTGCATCCAGCCATCTGATCGCCTGCCTTACTGATTTGCTGCCTTACCTTTTGGATTTTGGATTCCCCTCCCTACCTCTTGCCAGATTTAATCGCCTGTTATGTTGATCTCCTGGTTTTGACTGTTGGCTGCAACCTGAGTAAACTGAACTTCTACTAAAATAAAACATCCTTATTCTTCTGCATGGTGACATTCACAGTTGAATAGAGTCCTAGAGTTCCAACCGAGGGCATGAATCACATAGGACTTTCTTTTACTTGTAATGTTAATCCTGTTGTCTTTTCATCTTGTCTGTGTTTTTACTGTGCTTGAACATCCTGCCCAGGGACTACAGGTGAAAATTAGCTATTTAGCTAACCCTGGTATAGAAGCTATTCTATGCATGGTCCCTGTCAAACAAAACCAATAAATAAAAAAAATAAAATAAAAAAATATTGACTGAAAATCAACAGCTGTTGCAACAATAGTATTTTTCTTTCTTTGAAGCTGCACCGCTTTGACTTTGGAGCAGTTCAGATGTCGCTCCAGTGTTGAGTTGCTCAGTTTACTGACAAAAGACTCGACAAACATGAGAGACTCTGTTGTCCACTGGATGATCGGCTCTGTTCACCGCCAATTTTATGTGTCAGCCAGTGAATGTTTGACCCAGTTCCAGTTTTGCAGTTTAGTGAGCCAAGCTAGAAATAGCAGCTTTATTGAACACGATGTTGTTAATGCTAATTTTGTTTGGAACAGCAAAAGAAGCAAAGAGTTAGCCTCAGTTCAGTTGAGCTCTAATTATGTGATATTTGGCTTGTGCTTATAGGCTTATGTTGCTGTTGTCGTCTTTATGCAGATAAACCACAGACTCAAAATGATTAGGGAGCAGCTCTAATTACAAAAAAATCAATGGATTGTGGAAAATTCCTGGAGTATGACCCTGAGATGAGGAGTTTTTAACACGTGGAGAGAAAGATCACAGAGTGAGAAAATGAAATATGGAAAGTGAAGGCCGCCTCTTTGATTTACCTCCCTTTCTCTCTCTCTCTTACATTCCTCTTTCTCTCCTTTACTTTGCCAGTTCAAAGCAGATCCTAAGAACCCTGCCTCACCAGTGTCTGTCTGGGTTTGTTTGATCTCTCTTACACACACACACACACACACTTAAACACATGCCCCAATATCCACCAACTCAAGGGGACACCACTCAGACGCACACACACACACTTACAAAGACACACACGGTGCATTATTCATAAAAACAGTAAACACAGATATTACATTATTCATAGTTTGATGTGTCATTATGTAAGGCCCTCTATCTCTCTTTCCTCCATTCTTGCTTTTTGCCTTGTCTTATCCATGTGCCCCCAAACACACCCCCTCCACCTCCCGCCTTACTGCTGAGCTTCATCACAACGCGGCTAAACGGGCTCAGACTCTGGGTGCAGCGTGCCGTGCGTTAATGTGCCGAGCACGTGCACTCCAGTCCTGATTTTGTCCCTCGCTCTGCCTGTAATGCATGCGTGTGTTTGTGTTTTTGCGAATACATTAAACAGGAAGTTGGCCTCATAATTAATTTCCTGTCTTAACGCCAGGAAGATGGATGAGGACGATTAGGTGCCACAGAGACAAATGCAACAAAGCAGATAGCAGAGGATTTGGCTTTTTTTGTGTGAAATTGCCTTCTCAGTAGATGGATCGCTGTTTTTCAGCTGATAAAAAAAGTCATTTTGTACAAAAACGTGCTTGTTTTATAGTAAAACAGGCACATCCTCTGACAGAGTTAAAAAAATCTCATGTGTGATGCTGTCATTTGAAGGCTGCTACAGAATTATTGCATAACATATGACACAGTGTAACACCATGTGCTCACACGGTACATATGACTCTTCCTGTGTGCGTCATTATGCCTAAAACTAAATCTCCCCACGTGTGTACACTCAGTGGAAACGTCATTGTGCTTTGACTTACTGTCTTTACACGTGGTAACCCCGGCACAGCACGCTTTCTGCCCAAACACTCTTGATCCTTACGTACACACATTCATGCTAATATACACACAAACACAACCACTTGTGTGTGCATCAGTATGCATGGCTGCAGTGTTCACTTACAAACACAGCAAAAACATGCATTCAAACCAAGGTTATAATAGTTTTGGATTTTTCATTAATTTTAGTTTTAATTTTGTTGTGGATTTTTGTTTTCAAATTCAGTTAGTTTTAGTTAGTTTTTAGAGTGAGTTTTCTAGTTTTAGTTTAGTTTTTATTTTTTGAAAATGCTTAGTTTTAGTTTAGTGTTAGTTTTAGTTTTTTTGTAATGGGCTATATGTTTGGTGCGTGATTCAAAGAGGCCATAATAAATATTTCCTTTATTTTCTTTGGTTTATCATCTCAGCCCCAATAAGGTTATTAACTCTTACAGTTCTGGGTGTTTTGAATTTTGGTTCTAGTGTAGACATCCCAGTCTCAGTAAACATATTCACCATGTGTTGCATGTTCAAATAAATACACTGAATTATGAATGAAAAAAGTTGACAAAAATCAAAACTAAGGACATATTCACTATAATTTTAGTTAGTTTTAGTTAGTTTTGTAACCACAAAATACAGTTTCAGTTAGTTATAGTTTTTTTTAAAAACTCTAGTTTTTATTTTTATTTCAGTTAACGAAAATGTTTTTTCAATTCTAGCTTTCGTTATTTTGTAAGTTTTCGTTAACTATAATAACCTCGATTCAAACACACTAAGCATCTACACTCCATCGCTTATGTTGCACACAAATACATTTATGTTTTGCGCGTTGTTATCAATTCAGAAATAATCTTAATCTTTTTTCTGGATGGTGCCTTTTTCAGCTTTACTGGATAGTGGTAGAGATATAGAGTGAAAAGGGGAGACGGAGGGGAAGACTGATTAGAACCCAGGCCCACTGTGTTACAAGGACTAAGCCTTAATGGTACGTGCTCTACCGATAAGCCAACAGGACACCCCCAACTCAGAAATAATTTGAAATCAAGTCTTTTTGGCATTATTTGGACACATTATTGCTCATCTAATGTAATTTCTGATTTAACAGAGAAAGACCAAATATATCCCCAAAATGTAAAAAAAGAAAAGAAAAAGAAAAAGGGGTGCATGAAAAGTCACTGCCAAATTTAAAATAGCATTACACAAATACGGGAAAAAATATATACAAATATTTTCCCTAATTTTGAGCTATATACAGGACAGAAAGCAATATGCAGAACTACAAGGAACAAGATATAAAATACAGAATATTGCTTGTGGGGTCCCCCAGGGGTCAGTGTTAGGCCCTTTTCTGTTTATTTTGTACATAAATAATAAAGGTGAAGTGTGCAATAATTTGAAGTCCATTATATTTGCAGATGATACAAATTTATTTTGTGGTGGGGAAAATAAGAAGAAAATAAATAAATAATAATATATATTTATTTGACATTAAGTGGCTATATGTAGAGAAACTCTCTTATTTGAATGTGTGGGGTACCAGGGGAGAGGCCTAGATAAGTATTTTTTACTCCCTTTTTTTCTCTGACCAAAATGATATTAGGAAATGCATATTGAATATTAAGTTAACTGTCTCTTATTACTTAGATGGGGCAGAGTATGTGTATGTATACATATTTGCATCTAGCCTACGTTGTTGTTGTTTATGTTGTTGTTTATTTTTCGTTTCGAAAAGAAGAATTAATAAATGAAATGAAAATGAAATAATCCACGTACAAACGTGTGATGGCATCTGGCTTTAACTTTTAGCTTGTAGTTTGTTTTGTTGGAAAATAGTTAATTACATTACATTGAAACAATCTTTTCCTAAAACTAACCAAGTATTTTTGTTGCCTAAACCTAACAAAACTGTGGCAGTTTCCTACCATTACCCATGTGTTTAAAATGGCAACTGTTACATTTATGTATTGGGATATGTTAATCTGCCACTGGATGCACTGTAAAAAATAATCTGTTTAATTTACAGTAAAATACCGGCAGCTGTGGTTGCCAGAACTTCACCGTAAAAATTACAGTGAGTGGATTTTCTATTCTAAATTTAAATGTAAATATGAGCAAAAACTGTAATTTAGACTGAATAATCCTGTTATTTTTAGGGTAATTGTGTCATTCAATCACACATCATGGTATTTCTCCATAAATTTTGCATGAAAATGTTATATCTTTACAGCAAAACTGTATGTTTCTTCCAGTTTATGACAGAAAAAAGTAAATGTTTTGTGCTATTCTTTGATTTACAGTAATTAAAAGTGTCTAATACGGTGATGTACAATTTTTAATTTTACGCCCCATTTCTGATGTATTTGACAGAGTTTTACTGTTATTTCTACAAACATTTTTGACAGTGTGGGGTGCTTATTTAGGAAACATTGTATTGCATTAAAGTGTAAGAACAAATGACTGATGTGGTTGTGTGGGTTGGAGGACTTGTTGGACAAATAGTATGCACTTACTAAAATAACATTAACTATGGTGCAGCTGCTTTGATGATGATTATGATTGCAGATATCCACGTGTTACTTGGCACCACAAAGGTTATAGCTGAGTTTTCATAACAGCTTCTATACGACATGAACTTGGCATAAAGTCAGTCCAGGTTTGCCATCAGATACTTAGCACCGGTGAGTTTGCAGCACACAAGCACGCAGCAAATGGATGTACTGGTAGGAGGCCAAGACTCAGCTCCACTCAGCTGGGGAAACAACACACACTGAGCTGCACAGGTTAAAGACTGAAGTGAATGAATGAGCTGAGTGGAGCACACACTTGACACATGCATTTTATTAAATTGTGCTAAGAATATAAATTACACCATCTTGGGTTGCCCGTCCACAGAAGAGGTCTAGATGGTTTTTTTTCCTGCTGCCACTGTGAGCCTCAATATCTGATTATGACAGGTGTTTTATGAACAGAAAACAGCATGCATATTGATTACATACTGTTTAAATGTCAACCAGTTTGTAACAGATAATGACAGGAGTGCACACACACACATTCACATCCTAACATCAGACAACATGGTCTCACAGGAATCCGTGAAATAGCCACGGATTTGCTTAACTCAAAATCCGTGGAATAGCCACGGAATCACTCAAATTTCCGTGAAACTGACACGGATTTCGCTACAATGCAAGTTAATGACAGTCATATCCCGTGGCTATTCCAACATACAAAGTGATTATGTACATTCACTGAGTGAATATTTAGGAAATAAAACATATATTTCTCGCTGGAAATGTGATCAAAATCCATTTTTATGCAGAAACAAAGTCAAAATATTGATTTTTTCACTAAAAATGAGAGAACTGTCCGCCATGTTTTTTGTTCTGACCGCCGGGACCTTGAAAGTCACGTGACTTGGAACTAACTAAGTATCACTAATATCCATGGAATAGCCACGGGATATGACTGTCATTAACTTGCATTGTAGCGAAATCCGTGTCAGTTTCGTGGAAATTAGAGTGATTCCGTGGCTATTCCACGGATTTTGAGTTAAGCGAATCCGTGGCTATTTCACAGATTCCTGTGAGACCGGGTTCCATCAGAGGACAGCGCCTCACTTCTTCCTCTTCACCTTCCCTCCTCCTCTCTTTCCTGTTGTACATGCAGCCATGCAGAGCAGTCTGTTGTGTAGGCAGTATTGCAGAGACTCACATCTTCCCTTTCCTTTTTTAGTTCTCTCTATCCACCCTCCCCCCCGCGTGTCATCTGGAGCTGAGCCGGCCTCCTCTGCAGGACACAACGTGTGCTCAGGGCTGTAGTTTGACTTTGCTCATCACCTGTTTCTGTGTGAATATGTGCATTTATATCTCTCTTTCTTTCTTTCTTTCTTTCTCTCTGACTTTGCAGATCTCTTGAAGGTTACAGGTAAGCAGTAAATTTCATATCAGCTCTCCTCCAGGATTAAAAGCAAACACACACAGACATATAAAGATGCAAAACATCCCACGACAACTGGATGATGCTTTACATGCATATGGCTGTGCATATAAATTGCTTCTTCCCTAAACCCTGCCCAACTATTATCCAATAGTAGCCCAGCAGGTTTGTCAAAGTCAAGTGTAAAGGATTTAAGTAAGAGCAATAGTTGGTATGTGGAGGGTGTTCTCTTTTGTTTTCCAAAACCAAAACCAATCATGTGGGGATGGTTAAGTGTGTTTATCTGCTCTAACTATACTAATACATAACTAATCAGTAATCTAGCTATGAAATAAACCAATTTACTGTACGCAAACAGCAATTATTGGGAATTGGTGGTTGTGTTTCAAGGGAGATAGCAGAACATCATCTGAAAGCTGTCAACCTGAAGATTAATTTTCAGCACTGTGTGTCAAGTTAATTAATTAATTAATTTATTAAATCTATTGAGGTGTATGAGGAGTTCATAACATTAATATAATGTCCCTTTGAAGTCCATTTCCATGTTCAACTATGTCCAATTGTCCAGAGTTCTTGCAGCAACTTTTGGGTTGATACCATTTGTTACACACATTTGGTGCTGAATTATGCAATTTTATTCATATCGAGAATGGATAAAAAATGTCTAAAAGACTCTCCAGAATATAAAATCAATATGCCAAGAACAACATAGAAGAATCCATGCTGAGATTTGGATTCATGAACTTTGGTCATTTTGGAGATTTCTGTATTTTCAGCGATTGGATGACGAGCACTTCTGTTCTACAAACTGCTGAGAAACCCTCTTATTGTCAATATACCTAGAAAAAGCTGCACATCCTCTGAATGCTCCAGGTCTCTAGTTTATGGTTGTAAAGTTTCATGAGGCTGTGATTATCCTAGAGGTCACAGTATTCTTTTTATAAAGTGAGGTCGAGACTCAAGGAATGGCCTCGCTGCAATGAACTGGCTACTACTGATGACTAACATCATCCCACATGAAGAGAACTGGGCTAGACAATCACGTTTATTTATTTACTTTTTAAAAATCTGTCCATTCTTTCCATTTAACGGTTTGCAACTAACACTTTGGTAGTTGTTTCCCTCTGAGTTTCTGCCACCAGTATGCACATGCAACAACATGACGACAGACATTCGCAGCTTCATTCGAAAACCTCAAAAAAAGCTTCACATGTTGGTATACCTCTGCAGAACTGGATCTTGTGTTTCATTTTATTTTATTTTATTTTTTTTTATTTTTTATTTTTTGTACTCTTGGTCCCATGGGAGGGTTTAAGGGGAGCGAGAAAGGGAGGGTACTAATATGGGATTATATTTTGAGTTTGTATGTTTGTATATGTATGTATGTATGCTCATTTCTGTATAACTAAAAATGCCTAAAATAAAGTTATTAAAAAAATAAATAAATAAATAAAAGCTTCACATGTATAAAAACATAACATTGGGTGCTGTGAGAGAATGGAAAGCCTGATCTAAAGGGGTTTTAGTGGTCAACGGTGTGCACATTTGATAATATCTGAAATCTGTAAGTTATGGATGAAATGAAGCTGTGACTTTTAGTTAGTTTCTAAAAAAAAACCCCTCACATCAATGGCTCTTTCATCTTCGTGTCCCTGAACCTTTCATTTTGTAAGAATTTGTAATCTGGTATGCCCACACATCTCACACTGTCTTTTACTGCAGGTCCATCTGTCCCTCTCAGAGTCCAGGGCTGCTCTGGGATCAGCAGGACTGCAGCCAGTCGCCATCCTCCGAGGAGACTCCTCGTCCTGCCGCCGGTCGATAATAGGGGCAAGCCCCGGCTGCACGACCGGGGTCATATGTTACTTCGTGTCCTGAGAAAATGAGGCGGGGGAGAGAGGGACAGGGAGGAGACGGAAGGACATAATTGAGTCATTAGTCCTTCACTGTAAGTGTCAGAGCATGATGAACACGAGGCGGGGTGCGGGGAGAGAGAAACACGGAGAGGTAGATGGGAGTTTGTCCACGACGAGGCAGTGTTGCGAACAAGAAATGGAAACAAATGTACTCTCTGACTCCAAATGCTCAGGGTTACCATGGCAACCGCAGTGTGACATATTGCTTTATTCTGTTTTTCACACGCCCGCACAATAAAGAGAGCCTGATTTTTCTCGACTGTCTTCTTTCATTTCAATGTGTGCATGTGTGTGTGCAGTGTTTTGCATTTGTCATGTAGAAAGATGACAGCAAAAGGCCGGGGGGGGGGGCACAGGAGACCCGGGGGAGATGGGAAAGATGAATGGTTTCGGGGTGATCTAAACGGACAGAGATGGAGAGATGTTCGTGGACCTGAAGAGGGAAGGGAGGAGACAAAGGAGCCGAGGAATGAAAATCTTTACCTCCTCGAGCTCCACTGACAGCCACGGCTGGGTAAAGAGCACTGAAATGAATGGGTGAATGGAGAGGGAGGGAGGAGGGAGAAGGACTAGACATGGGGGAAGGTGGAGAAGACAGAAGGAGGGTTCATGATCCATCTTCTAGCACCTGACACCAGATCAATACTCGCTGAACCACGGCAAAGCGCCCACATCTCTCTGCATCTCTCTCTCTTTCCTCCTTGCTCTCCATCTCGATCCCTCGGCCTCATTCATCTCCCCATTCTCTCCCTGTGTTTTCCCCTGAGCTGGAGCCTCTGACCTCCCTTACATTGTTCTCTCCAAACAGGCTGCTATCCTTCATCCTACATGAGTTTTTGAAGGCTGATACGTATGTCAATATTGCAGCATTATAGTTCAAGTAACCTGGTTCTTTGCTGTTGTCAAATCATGAAGTACTCAGAGTTTCCAACCTGGTCTCACAGAATTCCGTGAAATAGCCACGGATTCGCTTAACTCAAAATCCGTGGAATAGCCACGGAATCACTCAAATTTCTGTGAAACTGACACGGATTTCGCTACAATGCAAGTTAATGACAGTCATATCCTGTGGCTATTCCAACATACAAAGTGATTATGTACATTCACTGAGTGAAGATTTAGAAAATAAAACATATATTTCTCGCTAGAAATGTGATCAAAATCCATTTTTATGCAGAAACTAAGTCAAAATATTGATTTTTTCACTAAAAATGAGAGAACTGTCCGCCATGTTTTTTGTTCTGACCGCCGGGACCTTGAAAGTCACGTGACTTGGAACAAACCAATAGGAACAAATATCCATGGAATAGCCACGGGATATGACTGTCATTAACTTGCATTGTAGCGAAATCCGTGTCAGTTTCACGGAAATTTGAGTGATTCCGTGGCTATTTCACGGATTCCTGTGAGACCAGGTTCGACTTTCATAACTAGCATCATTGGAAAAGCTAAGGCTGTCCCTCATAGTCATGTAGAGGCCATGCAGAGCCAGAGGTCGTGTTAACTGAATATTTACTTTTACTTTGACTGATTTTTTTAAAATAATGATGAAACCTTCTGAAGGCCATCCGTCCATTTTGACAGATTAGAACACTGGGGTTGCAATTTACTGTCCAGCAGGCTGCGTATATACAGCTATGGAAAAAAATCAAAAGACCACTGCAAAATGGTTTTACAATTTATAGGTATGCGTTTGAGTAAAATTAACATTCTTGTTTCATTCTATAAAGTGCTGATAATATTTCTCTCAAATTTGAAAAATGTAAACATTGCCATTCAAAACATTTATTGGCTGAAAATGACAACTGGTCAAAACATATTCATTTTTAAACAACACAAAACTAATATTCAAAGTAGGAAGAGTTTAGAAATCATTATTGGTGGGATAATCTCAACCTTTAATCACAGCAGTGTTTTTTATAGTCTTCCTCATAAAATAAGATTTGGTTGATAAGTGTCTTGTTAAGTAGAATGAGGAGACTTGTGTGTGAGACTGGAATGGACTGGCTGCCATAGATGGAGAGATGTTCATTTAAGAAAACTTTGTGTGAATGGTCTCTTAATTTTTTTTCCAGAGCTGTATAATAGTTATTTATAGTAATTAGTTTTGTTTGGATCTCATGAGCAAAGTCTCGTTATCCAGCTGGTCAGCTCTGTGTGCTTGTCGTTGGAATACAAAGGTTTCTTTTTAAAGCACAGTAATTAATAAACGGGGGTGAAAAAAGAGGGATTGGTGCGTTGGATGATGAAAGACAAACTTGTTTAACCTCTTTTCTGTTTATTACTGTTAGGCAATGTGGTGTCGACATTAAAAAAGTGATCGCATGGTCATTGTCTCTTCATCTTTTCTCCCTGTGCCCTTAAAACTGTATGATGTAAGCCTGTAAGGTTTTTCTTTACATTCATTAAAAAAACATTTTAAATAAATGCTATTAAATACATCTTATAATATGAAAATAAATGAAAATGATAGGTAATAATAAATTATTATGGACGTTTTATGAACCTGTCAAAATGATGGACAACTTAAGCAACATTAGTGCAGAACTGTGAAATAATGGTTTATGTACTGAAATAAAATGAAAAAATTAAATCTCTGTGACCTCAACTCAGAGCATTAGCTAGTGTGAGATTTTAATCCAATCCAATCCATCCACTTTATTTATATAGCACAATTTTAGCAAACACAAGGTTTCCAAAGTGCTGCACAAACAATAAATACATAACACAATACAAAGAGATGTAGTAAACAATAGAACAGTAAGATGCAATAAGATAAAATTAATTAAAAATGGGATAAAAATAAATAAAATAAAATGTAAAATGTACTGCCCGCACAAAATAAAATATGCATGAATACAATAAAAACAAAAAATCATAAAATCAACACTCTACGTGGTGTTAAAAGCCAACGAGAAGAGGTGGGTTTTAAGAAGAGATTTAAAATGAGACAGTGAGGAGGCCTGTCTGATGTGCAGCGGAAATTCATTCCAAAGTTTTCCAAAATTTTAAGGGATAGTTTGGATTTTTAAAAAGGCGTTGTATGAGGTACCTAGTGACTACCACAGTCAGTGTATTTATTACCTGCAGTAGATGATGGTGTGTGTGTGTTCCCAGTTTGGAGAACCAGAAACTGCACTCCAGGCAGGAAGCAGACTGGGACTGCAATACAATGTATATTAACCACCTAAACAAAGACCCACCTTTGAAATGTAATACCCATTTATGTGTACGCTATATTAACAATATGTCCACCGGTTTTTGTTGCTATCCACAGCTGTTTCATTTGCCACTACTTTTTCTCAACAGATTGAGAACATTGACTGTGGGTTAGAACCTCATACAACCCCTTTTCAAAAAATGCGAACCTTCCTTTTAAGATGTGCCAACATTATTGACGAGATATGGCTAATTAACAAGCCACATTACTGAAAAAAACCCACACAGTAGTATACAGGAAATGCAATATACTGGTGTTGCAATTTGTGTCAAACAGCCAGAGCTAAATGGGGCAGGAAGAGGGGAGAAACCAAAGTGATGAAGCAGTGGCTAGGACAGGGGTAGGCAATTAATTTTCCCAATATATATATATATATATATATATATATATATATTTATTTATTTATTTATTTTTTGAGCTGCTACTGGTACGAATACATGTTATGATAAGACTATGTTAATGTGGAGTAAGTATACATTAGTAAAAATAGTAAAAATTCCAATCATTATTTCATTTTTCCATTGATTTTAAACACAGCATACATTCAAACCACAAAAACAATATAGAGCAAGTATGTTTTTGCGGTAAACCAGCAATTTATTAGTGTTTTAACAAAAATGTTTTTTAGTTCTTTTGTCCAGTCTGTCTTGGGCTTGAATGTCTTGTTAAAAAGTACATTCAAGGTTTTTTGTGGGACGCATATCTGTGCAGGTGTGTGTGTATGCATGTACGTGTATGTAAGTAAAAAATAAAAGCACTGTTGTTGTATTGAGGACAGAAACAGCCAACGGGCCGGATGTTGCCTAATGCCCAGGTCTGAGCTAGGACATAAAGTCCTTCGACCAATGTCACCTCACATGTCATTTGTTCCTACTTAACTCCAACATACAGGCCTCATAAGTGAAATGCAGAAGTGCCTTAAACCTGCATTCTTTCTAATTGCCAGCAGGGGGTGACACCACTCAGTTTGAACTTGGTGCAGGGGGCAGACAAAAGCAAGAGAACATTAACCATTCACTCTTTACTAGTTTGCTATTATTGTGTAGTGTTTCCTGAAAACAATGATCACTTTTAGGTTTACCCTATATCAGGGATGGGCAACTGGAGGCCCGAGGGCTGCATTAGGCCTGACCCTCTCTTGAAGTGGCCCTTAGTACAACTACATGAATTTGAGCATGAAATCTTAAAAATGCAGTGTAAAAATGCAAAAAATTACTTCTTGCAACTTATGTTGGTCTGCTGTTCTTACACTGATTAAAAATAAATCACAGTAAGTGGTTATTTTTTAATTGCTTCAAACCTTTTGTATTCCTATTTATACTGTTAAACATGCACTTGAGCATGAAATATGTAAAGTTACTGCACTGTTAACATATTTAAAATTGCAGTTTCATCATATCTGATTAAGTGGACGGTCCTATATGTGGCCCTGTGGTAGTGTCCATGAAAAATTGTGGCCCCCTCCAGCATTTAAGTTGCCCAACCCTGCCCTATATACTATACCCATATTATCCCTCAATACCATCTTCATATAATGTAGGATAGATGACAATTAAATACCACTTCACAAATTTTATTCACCATTAAGGATTTTGATGACAGGGAAAAAACAGTAAATTGTGAAGGGCCAAATGAAAGGAATGACCTGATACAAAAAATCCAATCACAATCCAAAATTGTGTTTAGATTGAGCCATCTGTCACTGTACAGTCCTTTTCAAAATGCGCAGTGAGTAATTTGAAGTGAGCAGTGAATGAGTGGAGGATTTCGGACACAGCCCACGTCTCTGTAAATCTGAAAATGCAACCAGCTGTTCCCTGTCACTGTTAGCCAAGAGCTAAGGACCTCCAATGCTGCCAGGGGGTGTTTTACATCACATCTATTTTATAACCAGCCGCAAATGACCCACAGTTCATACCTGGGTCAAATTGCTCTGTATGATTGCCTGCTCTGTAATCCATCACGCCATTTGTTTCCCTGTCTCGACAGAGTGATAGATATCTGCAGAGAATAGAGAGGATGGCAAATGAGACGAAGCACAGTATGAGGGCACCAGGCAATAGGCCGTGGCGTCTTATGTCATTTCATAAGGCAGCAGATGCGCCATCAAATTCAATTAACAGCTTAGCCCCCACCGAACGAGACTGGCTTAGCCCACACCAAATGACATAAGGGAATATGTAAGCTTTTTTTTTCATGGAAATCCCTGTAATGTTTTCACTCATCCCAGACTGACACAGGCTTCCGCTCCCTGCCACTCACATCTTACATATCACTGGTGTAATGGACTGGTAAGAATTGATTATGAAACCCAATAGAAACACATCATTTGATTACTAGTGGCAAAACCCCCCAGAAAACACAATTATTTTGAACACATGGGAGGCCCCCCACAGACCTGCTAACCTAATGAAAGATAATCAGTTAATAATCAGTCTCAGAAATTGTATTGAGGCTGATGAATCTAATTTTAATTCCATTAACCCAGCTGAGATCAATGTGCTGTCTCCACAGTCAGTCAAAGATTTATAGATTTGTCATTTGAATGGATTTTTACAATGTTATCTGTTTATTGGTAGCCCAAAATGGGAAAATATAGATTTTTTTACAAGGGAACCTAAGATAGTCACACACACACCTTCAAAATGTACTACACCGTGAAAAAGTGTGTGTGTGTGTATCATTAATTCATACAAAAGGTCAGGACAAAAATACAGCTGATTTTTAAAAACAATATACATCTAAAACAAGTTTGTTTTTTGTTTTTCTGATGCAGAAGCAGATGTTGAATGTGTCTTGGGTCTCACTGAGCATGTGCAGTATGAGTGTCATCACTATATTTGTGATTATAGGAATAAGACTCAATAGCCATCCCCAGCCTATGCTTTGTGTTTATGGGTGGTTAAGTTACAATATTCAGCCATAATAATACTTTAAACAAACTTTAATGTGTAGGCTATTGCCAATAATTATACACAAGTCCTATTAGTTACTTTTAATGTACATTAGATTTTTTGAAACGCTGTATAGAAGTAGGGGAGACCAGGGACAGTTGTAACACTTTTTACAATTTTAAGCAAAACATCAAAAACCATTTACACTCGAATAACCAATTTGTTATATTATAAACTTCAATCTGTCAGCTGCTGAAATAATGTATTTAAGTGGTTTTATAAAATATGTACAGGTTGCAAAATTGCTTTTAATACAGTTTTTCCGCTGTTACAACCGTCCCAGTGTACAGGGACGGTTGTAACACATGTCAGGGACAGTTGTAACGTGTCTAAAATACACATAATGAATCAATCATATAGTCAAAATAGAAAATATTATGTATCAGTCATGTTATTGTGACTATTAATTTCATGTTTTTAAGTAATGATTACCTTTTTTTGATACTATATGACAAAAAGAGATGAAACCGTCAAATTATAATGCAAGAAAATTATTTATTGGGTAGAACACCTCAAAAAAGTTTAAACATGAACTCAAACATTCTCAACAACGGAGAGAGAGGGGTGTAAAAATCCCTTCCAAGTATAAAATAATTAATTGTCAGAGAGTAATTTAGTAAAATTTCAGTTAAAAAAATATATTTTTTAAAGATGTATCAAGCTGGCGCAGTACATACAAATCTTAATCATTATTGTTTTGTATAAGTATTAACCTGGGAAAGTTTACTTACCTGTTGACCGCTGAAAAGTCACGTGACCCGGAAGTTAGTTGTTGCGCGCCACAGAGACGAAAAGTGGCGTAACCACAGCAACGAGTCGAACAGTGCGTAGTTGAGGATATATCGTTATTGCGTAATTTATTCAACATATTGGACTTTTTGCCAGTTATAACTTTCAGTTCTGGACTCTTTACTTCTGACGAACTGTGTTATAATGTATTTATTTCTATGGTGAAGCCAGGGAGCAAGGTTAGCAAAGTGCCGCCAACGTTAGTGGGAGACCGGAGTCGTTTTCTTACCGGAGGAGAGCGTCGCCGCGGATGTTTTGCCGGTTTTGCCCCGAGCAGCGGACGGCCGGCTGTCCGTGACGGCTCTTCCGGCTCACGGTTGTTGTGCTGCGGCAGACTGCGGCCAGAGGGATCGCTGCGGACACGGTAGGAGCTGTTTTCACTCAACACAGGGAGGAACTGCTCTAATGTTTCTATGTGAGCGCCAACCAAACTTGATGCAAGTTGTTTTGTTCAGTGGTGGAAAGTAATTTGTTCATTGCACCTTATTTGTTTCATAGCACCAACATTTTTATACTGTATATTCATATTTATTCTGCACTGGAATTCTATTCTACTCCTTCTTTAGACACTTTACATTTTATTGTTTTTTTATTGTATTTTTATATTTTATTGCTTGAAGTATGCCTAGGTTGTTCTTTTTATTTAATTGTGTTGTCATTGTCTCTGTGTGTAATGCTGCTGCTACACTGTAATTTCCCAGCTTGGGATAAATAAATAAAGTATATCTATCTATCTATCTATCTATCTATCTATCTATCTATCTATCTATCTATCTATAAGTATTTCCACTTTATGTGGTTTTATACTTCTACTTCACTTTTGAGGCAAATATTGTACTTTTTACTCCACTACATTTAGCTGACAACTTTAGTTACTTTTCACGGCAAGATTTAACATAAAAAACATTATAAATTTAAAGGGAAAAGGGATTTTCATAACAGTATAATAAGTAGATAAAATGAGCCTTACCTTGATAAAAAAAAATAAAAAATAAAACACTGCTTACATACAGTACAGGCCAAAAGTTTGGACACACCTTCTCATTCAATGCGTTTCCTTTATTTTCATGACTATTGACATTGTAAATTCATCAAAACTATTAATGAACACGTGGAATTATGTACTTAACAAAAAAAAGTGTGAAATAACTGAAAATATGTCTTATATTCTAGTAAGCAAAGGGTGGCTACTTTGAGGAATCTAAAATAAAAGACATGTTTTCAGTTATTTCACACTTTTTTTGTTAAGTACATAATTCCACATGTGTTCATTCATAGTTTTGATGCCTTCAGTGAGAATCTACAATGTAAATAGTCATGAAAATAAAGAAAAACGCATTGAATGAGAAGGTGTGTCCAAACTTTTGGCCTGTACTGTAAATGCATCACTAATAATAATCCAACAATATATTTGGAATATATATAATCAATCTGAGTGAGTGAGTTCTGCATAACAAGTACTTTTACTTCAGTAAGTTTTGAATACAGGACTTTTACTTGTAGTGGAGTGATTCCACAGTGTGGTATTAATACTTTTACTTCAGTAAGGGCTCTGAATACTTTTTTTTGTTTTATATTTTATTTGTCGTATTGGGCTTTTTCCACTATCTTGATATTTGATATAATTCTTGCTCAGTTCAGTTCATAAAAAAGTCAAAACTGAGATATTGTGTTTTTGCTCTTTATTTTCATCATATGCTGCAGAACTGAACTGGTTAATTCATTTATTTCAGCAGTAATATTATGGGATCATCCCTTCAGCCTCTCATTAGTTATTTAAGGGAATTAATGCCATAATTTACCCTGGACAGGTTTATTATAGAATAAGATGTCTTTTCACCATTTTACTATAGGATTTTAAAGGTGTTTAACACTGCATTTTGAACTGTATAAAGTGTTTTTCATTTCTCGGGCCTCTGGTGTAAAGAGTTACACAGCCATAAAGGTGCAGTGTTATAATAGTTATTAAGAATGTCATGATTCCCCAAATCCTTAATTCAGTTAGATTTTTTATTTTAAGGGCATGATTCAATGAAATTTTCGATTTTACTATCAAGTCTTGGTTTTTAAAGAGCAACTGACTGTTGGTGTTATGCCTGGACAACTGTCATTCACAGGTTTTTTTTTGTTTTTTTTAATCTTTAAAATAATGCCACATATGTTGTCCAGTGTGATATAAGTGCCATATTTTTGGGAATGCACCACACTTAGGTCATATAGTGAAACTTCCAATATTGCTGATCCATCTTTTGATTTAAATAATTGAAATTGAAAGCCCATTTTGATAGATTTTTTTAAAATTTAGAATTGAAATTGTTACACCTCTTGTAGGGCTGTGCAATATACTGAAATAGTGATATCATAATTTGAGAATAAACATTATCTTAGATTTTGATATTGTAATGCCATAAGTTTAGTCTTTTTTCTGTTTTTAAAGGCTGCTTTACAGTGAGTTATTTTCTGAACTTATAAGACTATGACAGCTGATCTGTTATTTTCCTTTACTCACTTCATCATGCCAATATTTTGTAAAAAAATACCAGTCAACCCTACAGTATTGTTGCAACTTTGATATTGAGGTGCTTTCTCAAAAATACAGACGTCTCCCAACAATGGTTCAGAGAGTTAAAACTCTGGAGAGATAACACTGGTCAAATGCTATGATGTTACAAGTCTAAAAAAAAGGCGTAGCAACCCGTGAAAACCCGTTCCCCCTTGCTGATAATTGTCTGGCGCTGGTGCTACAGTATTTGAAGCAGAATACAGCTCAGAGTGAATTGAGTGACAGCTTTAATTTGACAGCTGTGATCCAACTCCTTTGCACTCCGTATTTCTATAAATGGAAGTATGTAGTATGTTTTCACATGTATGCAGACAGCAGCTGCAGAAAACTCACAGATATTGTGTCTAACCTACGCAAAGCACTGAATGAGTTGACTTCTGGTAACTGAAATTATTCCACAAAAAGACACCTTTTATGTGTGTGTATAAAAATATACATGATATACTGTATAATCGAACACATCTGTAGTGTGATACAGTCGACAGCAAAAAGATTTTAAACAGGAAATTCAAATTGCTCTTTTGTTCGTAAGCAAAACAGAAGTAGGGCTAAAGCATTTTAGTGGTAGCAGCCGACTGTAGTTTGTCTGAGGAAAAGAAAAACAACAGTCTCATCTACAGTACAGGCCAAAAGTTTGGACACACACCTTCTCATTCAATGCGTTTTTCTTTATTTTCATGACTATTTACATTGTAGATTCTCACTGAAGGCATCAAAACTATGAATGAACACATATGGAATTATGTACTTAACAAAAAAGTGTGAAATAACTGAAAACATGTCTTGTATTTTAGATTCCTCAAAGTAACCACCCTTTGCTTACTAGAATATAAGACATGTTTTCAGTTATTTCACACTTTTTTGTTAAGTACATAATTCCACATGTGTTCATTAATAGTTTTGATGAATTTACAATGTCAATAGTCATGAAAATAAAGGAAACGCATTGAATGAGAAGGTGTGTCCAAACTTTTGGCCTGTACTGTATATAAATTTAAACAATGTGTATAGCCATTTTGATATGGTCACCCTAAGTGTAAAATTACAATGTACTGTGGAAGCACAACAGGATAAAAGTGAGCTACACTTGCAAATTGCAAGTATTGATCTGTGAAAATACTGATTTTATGTCAACATATTTTAAATGTGTAGATTGACTAATAGATTATTATTGTCGCATTGTCATATTTCCACATCTTTACATATTTTATATTATATATTTTTAGCATGTTAACACTGTAAAGTGTTAACATTGTGTTTTCTGGGATGTTAAGTGAAGTTTTGGACATAAAAAGCATAGTCTGATGATACATTTTCCAATAAATCCCCCAAAATGTCATTAAAGTGATTGGACAGCTAGAATGTCAGACTTCACAGGCAGCGACTTGAAGGTTGGAGTGGGGGTGGAGTAAGAGGAAGAAAAGTGAGCCAACAGCTCTGCTAGATTGAAGACGGGGAGATGTGTTCAGTGACAGGATGGGGTCAGAGGTCAGTGCGACAATGTCACCACGACCCCCCGCACGATGTCTGAGGAATGCTGAAGAAGGGGCTCTAAGCTGGTCTCTGGGGAGGAGAAGAACGGGAACAGACGGTTAAAGACAGCGTGGATGCATCACCCATCCATACCTGTTAGCATCAAAACGCACTGAAATGGTAAATGGACTTCCACTTAGTGCCATACTGCATCTATCAGACGAGTAAAACTCAAAATGATGAACACATGATCTCACAAATGACACATATTAATAGATCTGTGTATTTTCCAGATACTATTTGTGTCCTGAACAAAACAGTTTTATAAGATTATCTTCAATGAACCAGATCAGAAAGTCAGACTCTGTAAATAGATCACTGGATGGTAAAAAGATCAAAACAGCTATTTTTACAGTTAATTTTTTTTTTTTTGTGAAATTGTTTTTGTGTACATTTTCATGAAATACAGACTGCTGTTATACAGTACAGGCCAAAAGTTTGGACACGCCTTCTCATTCAATGTGTTTCCTTTATTTTCATGACTATTGACATTGTGATTCATCAAAACTATTAATGAACACATGTGGAATTATGTACTTAACAAAAAGTGTGAAATAACTGAAAACATGTCTTATATTCTAGTAAGCAAAGGGTGGTTACTTTGAGGAATCTAAAATACAAGACATGTTTTCAGTTATTTCACACTTTTTTTGTTAAGTACATAATTCCATATGTGTTCATTCATAGTTTTGATGCCTTCAGTGAGAATCTACAATGTAAATAGTCATGAAAATAAAGAAAAACGCATTGAATGAGAAGGTGTGTCCAAACTTTTGGCCTGTACTGTATGTATGTTTAAAACTGTTGCGGTTAAGAAAAGTTGTTGCCGTGGCTGCGTCAACCGAATATTTTCTGTTGTTAACGGATCTTTTTTTAACAATGACCTACTGATCTACCGTAGCTGTAAGTAATTGTGTAATTAACATCATGATCTTCAACGCATGAACACACTGTCCAGCTGGCTTCAGCCATCGCATTGGTCGGCTCTGTGTGTTCTTAAAGAGTCACACCCAGTTTACCACTGGCAAGTTAGAAGTCAGTGTGTCACATGGGACACAAACAGCAGTCTCCTGGGTAACACTCTACATTGATTTATGGAGATTTTGTTGAGAAACAAAGCGGAAACATACAGAGCTGAAGGTGGAAGTCAGAAAAACTGCAGTTCCTCGAATGGCCACTTGAGGCTGACTCCAAATGCAAATAAATCCTCATAGAGAGCAATGGTAAAATTGCCAACTTTACAGCTGAAATTAACATTCTAGAGCCTGGTACAAAAAACAGTTTTGGTCTGTTTAGCTAATTTCCACCTTCATGAGAACGGTAAGGGTTTTTTTTTTTTTTTTGCAATTCACCCAGTTAAATCATTCATTCATTATCATTAACCGCATTGCTACAGATTGTTAGATTAACCAGAAGTTACAGTAGGAGTCAGGCACTGCCAAGATAGTTATATTGCCAGTATTGAGCTTAATATTGGTTCTTCAGAAACTTAATGTCACACGTGTTTTCCATCAACAAATTTCAATGCGCATTTCGAGGATTCCCATGAGAAAAGCTTGAGAAACACCAAAATTCGATAAAACTTCCTACGAATAGGAATGTAGCTGTGATATTTAAAAAACAAAGTAATTCAGGAGAATATTTTTTCAGGAAACTTGGCTCACATATTGGATACTTTATGAAGAAAATCTGTCTCTTTTAATCGAGGTGTCTGCTTTAGGTTGTACTCTTGTGGAGTGGCGATTGTTAATCTTTTGTTTTCATGTCAATTATGCCACCTCATTCATTGGTCTGTAGCTCATATTTCACTTGAACACGAGTCATAAAATCCAGGCAACAAAAACCCGGCTGGAACACATAGACACACAAGTATGTATGCACACACCTCCTGCCTGTATTATGCCTCCATTTAGTGAATAATGTATGAGTTGTCTGCTCGTGTGCTTCTCTGACAGATGCTCTCTTCTGTCACTCATCCAGCCTAAACCCCCCCAACCCCCCCACCCCCACATACACCACTCCCACACACACATACACACATCCTGTCCAGAGGTCACACAAGGGCATCGTGGAGACAGTACGGTTGCTTCGGCACAAAACAAACGCTGTCCCATTCACTCCAAACACCGCCATGGCTGCTTTACACCACAATGACTCATACTCATGCTTCATAATAGTCAGCTGAGCACAGGACTAAAGGCATTATTAAGTGGATATCGTTCACACAAAGCAGAGGAGAGAATGACAAAGAGACGCCATCACGTTCCCGACCGGCCTTTTTAAAGTCGGCATCAGTGGAACTTATCAGAGCTCTAGAAATCAAGATGAGAGGCCGGAATGAGAGGCTTTTGGAAATAAGAAATCTGCTGGCGGTGAGCACAGCCGTGTAATTTCCTTTCCTGACTCTCGGAGGCTCCTATCACCACCATTGATCTAGTGCGTCTGGGGGATCTCTCTCTCTGTCTCTGGTCTGTCTGGGAAGAGAAACCAAAGGAGCAGAGTGGGGGAAGGAAGAAAAGAAGAGCAGGAGGAGGCGGTGGCGTGGAAGACAAGATGAAAGGAAGTGGTGGAGAAGTGAAGATAAACAGCAGACTTGAAGAGAGGCTAATGGGAGGAGAGAGAAAGAAGCCCTGAACGCAAGGTGAAAAAGGGTGAACGCTTCCTCCGCTCTACACCGAGGATGTAAAACTCTTCTTCTTGTTTCAAACCTGAGCCTTGCTCCTCTCCCTCCAACCCCGATGACTTACCCTGCGGCGAGCACATAATGAATGTTACTTCGCTCTCTGTGGACCACAATACTTTGCAGGGCAATTTATTCCTGGTGAGCACAAGGGCATAGGAGTCACACAGCCAATACGAGGTAAAGCCGTGGATGAACCGGGGTCTCTGTGTCCCATTAGGTGTGCACCCACCCGCTCTACTCTGGCCCCCCACACACTGTAGCGTGAGAACATTAGCTTAAGCAAGGGGAGCTGACAAAAATAAAAGGGGCTAATTCAGACACGCGCTCGCTCCTGCCCCCTCATTCTGCTTCCGTCATTGCCGTATCATAACAGATTAGCTGCATTAGCGACGACGGCAAAGGAAATGATGGCGATTTGTACGGCTAGGGTCGATGTCATCGGAGATAATTAGAGCAAAAGCATTTATATTCATATACTGGCTAAAAATACTTCCTCAGTTTAACACTCTCACATCCCCACAGTGCAGTCAGTATCAGTTACTTCAGCATTTTAACTGGTTTATGACAATGAATCCAAAACTATTTTATTATTATTATTATTTTTAAGGTATATTCAGATCATGAAAACTTTCCAAAGCACTTTAAGACTTATTTTACATTTAATTCTCAGATTTACTCTTATTCAACGCGTCAATCTTTAGATCTCCGTCCTCTAAGATTTCTGACATGCAGAGGTCAATTTATTGTTCAATTTAGGGGGACCAAATTATGGAATACCTTTTCCCATCTGGCAAAGGACTCCATCTCTTTAAAATGTTTCAAAAGATGTCTAAAAGCTCATTTAACTGCTGTTTTAAATTCTAATTCACACACAAATACACTTTTATAACATGTTCATTTTTGTTTTTAATTGTTTTTGTTATTGTCATTATAACTTGTTGATGTTATGTGTTTTTTCTATTATCAGTTTATTACTTTCTAATAACTATGACATTTTAGGTGGAGGCTTTAAATAAGCCCATCTGGGTTTTCTGCCTCTCCCTGCACTTTACATCAAATGTTATCTTTGTCATTTTATGTAATTCTAACTGTGCAAATAAAATAAACCCAAACCTAAACCTAAACCTAAACTCACTTTTTGGATATTAAAACTACCACTACTACTACTAGCTTATTAGTTTAACACTGGTATCAGATGAGTATTGGAATCAGTATCAGGACTGAAAAAGTTAGATCGGTGCATCCCAAATATGCATTGTTGTGGGAATCCCATTTTATCTCAACACCAAATACTTCAAAAGACACTAATGTTTGCATGCAAAAATTATTTAATTAAAAGTGAAGCAAGTGAAATGTGTTTATCCAAGTTAATTCTCTAGATTTTATACAGTTAAATGTCTTTGCATTAAGTACACATTTTCTTGGTTTACCTCAGTTAAAACCAACATGCACAGGACATTTTAGGGTACATAGGTCAATAGTTATATTTGCCTATGTGGCACATTATTTGCACTTGATGTCACAGTCAGAAATGTTCCACCACATAACGTAAATTAGTAGGCTATATAACTTAATTGACTTATGTAAACTACATGACATATGTACTTAATGTACTTGTGTAGCCTACGTAATTTACATAGACTATAGGCAAATTAAGTAGTCAATGTGAATAGGTCATTGTTCATTTACTTACTAGACTAGACTATGTCATTTAAGTACTGACTTCCACATCACTTCCTCTGAGCATGTTCTATAGCTGCCAATGGGTTTACATGGACTTAACCTCATGTGTCTCATACAGACACAAAAGGATGCCATGTGCAACGCCATGGCAATTTGATGACCTATGAATGAGACCAGTCCGTGATCTAAAAATACTGATTAGTGCGGCTTTAAACGGAAAATCTACACTTAAACATGCAGTAGAAAAGTACTGCTCTACTTTCTGTGGCTTGAAACTTTGTGTCTCAGTCAATCAGTGATGTCACAGCAGGTGTTTTGCCTTTGACAGCTGATGGGAAGCCCCCGCTGTGACATCACTGATTGGGGTGTGGTGAAAAGTACAACATGGTTGAAAGTTCCAACCCAGCAAGAGCTCCGCACTAGCAGGTTTCTGCTCTGTGTGAGTCCGTGTTGAATGTTTTTAATGAAGCGGTTGTTAATCCACAGATCAAGTACTTCCAACACTTTCAGGATTAAAGGCAACATCTTTATTTAAGCTGACTTGCACTGAAATTGATTTGAACATCTTTTTTTTTGTCTTGGTCTCTGGTTAAATAAAGGTTAACCAAGTAAAGCATAATCATGTCGCATGTGATTTTCAGCCAGCTGAAGGAAGTTGTGTGGTTGCCAGGCCAATGTTGGCATGGTAATCAATCAGATGGGTGTGGAAAATCATTGCGATATGTTATTATTAGAACAAAATAGCCAATTTGTCACTCCATTATGCAGACACACACACACCCAGAGGTAGTCTCTTTCAAAGCTGCCTCTGTGCCTCCATGTACATGATGTTGTTTGCATAGCAGAAATGAGATCATTCATGAAGCCCTCGGGGTCACATTTCCTCAAGAGGAGGGTGAGAGGGAAACGTGGATGAGAGGAACTGCAGCGTTCTCAGCCTCTCTCTGAGAAAGAGAGGGAGAGGTTTATGGGTTTTTTTTATCTGGCTGATGAGGGAGGAAAGAGGGAGAGTGCGTGTTCGGAGAGCAAAGCGTGAAAATAGATAAGAAGGAGGAGGGACGTGGCGTGCAAGGGGAGCTGAGAGAGGGGAGGGAGGACGATGCCCTGTTGCATTTTTATCAGGTCTGCATTTGAGTCGCCAGGGGGACGGACGCTCGGTGTAGACACGGTTCACCATGCAAGGACAACTTGTCACCTTATCACTCTGTCTCGCCCTTTCTTGCTCTTTCTCTTTTTCCCTCTAGCTTTCATGTCTCTGTATTCCCTCTTTTACCTCTCTAATTCTTTAACCCTCCGTGTCCTTCACTTCTGCAGCCACTGTAGAACTGGCTGTGTGTGGAGATGTGTGTGAGGGGCGAGTTCACTATGTTACACAAGCTCTCTCAGATTTTTTTAGTCTTTTTTAAGTCTAATAAATAAACTGTTAAATGCCACAATCATACAAACACAAATTAAATAGCTATTAAGAACATGCAGAGATGACAACCCACCATAGACCCATTTTTGTCTTTTTTTTGGGAGACTAGGCTTTTAAGGGGGGATAGCAGGTCAACAGTAGATGCCATTTAGAAGTGGGGTGCATCATCTGAAAGCTGGGGATCTAAAGATTAATTTGAGGTGTAGCACTGAGCACTGTGTGCCAAGATCTTGTAGTCAATTGTAAAAATATACAAACAACGTTTTTGGTTAGGTGTCTGTTGTGAGTATATGAAGGCCATTCCCATTCTCAATTATGTCTCATAAGTTGTTGCAGCTTTTTCATAAGTTAACCATTCTTGACCACTCAAAAACTGATCAACAATACCACATTAAGACACCAAAACCTTGAGGAAGAACTACCAAAATCCGTGCCATGATTCGGTGATTGAATCATGGCATGGATTATTTTTTTCATGGCTGTAGGTTCATGAGGCTGTGATTATCCCAGAGGTCACCGCAGGTAAGTTTATAGTGATGTCAAGTTTTAAAAAAAAATGCTCTCACTGCAATGAAATGGCTATTGTGGCGGCTAAGATCATCACACATGAAAAAGATGGGCTCTTAGAATCTTTTGGGTCTAATATTTCCAGTCATACCCAGTTTATGCAAATCACAGACTGTTTAGTGTTTAGTGACCCCAGTATGCAGAGATTTTTAACTACAATAGGTGAAATTAACACATTTGTATAGCATGTGAAAACCTGCATGGTTTTTGCCCAAAACTGCTTGGGATTAGCATAACGAGGGCATGTCTGTAAATGGGAGACTTATGGTTCCCCATAAAACCAATTTTATTTCTTTGATATGTTGAGGTCAGCGGTCAAGGGACCCCCTTGGAAATGGCTTTGCCAATTTACATTTCTCAACAAAATGTATATTGGGAGCGTTATGTAGCCCCCTCACCTACAAGATATCATGGCATAGATATTCAATGACTTGGATACCAATGGACTCCTTAGATCTTCTAGTTTCATGAGATACCAGTATCTCCACTAGCTTTCAAACAGAGCCAGCGACGGCCTCTTAAAGACCAGTTGTGTTGGCTGACATGTCGCTATTGGGGCCAGAGGGGTCTTAATATTACAGAGACACTGGCCCCTCTTCAAACCGCCAGTGGCCTTGTTCCAATGGACTTCTGCACCTAAAATCCAAACATCTTTACCAGGACTATCCTTAAACAAATTGTTTTTCTTATTAAATGTCAGGGCGCCCTGATTTTGAAAGCTGCTCTCCAGTTAATGAGATGCACAGCACTGCTGAGAACGCTCATATTGGATGTGCTTCTGCTTGAAAAACAACCTACACACTTGTTTGTCAGATCAAGCTTGGTTGCCCCTAATTAAGAAGTCTAATCATTTCACCATCTATTGAAATCCTCCTGAAAAAGCAATTCTTTCGAAGTCCTTCTCTGGCCTTGAAAAGTATGTCTAAAACTTTCTGGGTGTAACATGATTGCCCCCTGGTGGTCACATTTAGCAGCTTGCACATAGTGCAGGTGGGTTGATGTGTTTCATTCCTGTTTTCTTAATATTTGTCTCAATTTACATCACAAGTGTGATTCATTGCACTCTTATCCTCTTGAACTCTCTTTTACAAACTCCTGTCCTTGCAAGTAGAGCCAGTGAAGCAAACTCTTAAGTGCTAGACTTCCTCGGCTCTGTTACACCTTCATCCTCCACTTCACAAGTCTTCCCACATGTACAGGACTTCATCTCCATATTCATTTGGTTGGAATCAGCTGCACTCGACTACCCTGGGGTTACAGAGCCTCACTATCGCTGGAACTTTCTGATTAAAGTCCTCCTCTGTCTCCTGCTTTGAAGTCGGTAATGATATTCAGCAGACCTGGATGACACCGAATGAGAATTATAATGAAGGTGAGATTTGAGATTGGTTGGGGAATTGAAAGGGAATGTTACCATACGGCTGTGATCCGGGACATTTAGGATTTTATGTACCTTTGCATATACTACAGATAAAAATGTAGAAGAGTTATAACAACAAAATTGGTATAGGACAAATAAAAACAACCTACCTTTTAAAGAAAAGAAAGACAAATAACATTATTATAAGCAACAGAGGTTATTTAGACAATGAAATAAGATAACATCCAATGGTAAAAATATGAAAATACCACATGGATGCACATGGTTCTTTGGACGATTTGTTCTAATACACAAGCATAGAAGAACTTAAAGCAACTACAATGATTTTTTAACTGGTTATGAAACCGTTTCAATCTCATATTCATGCCTCTATATGACCTAGATAAGCAAACAAGACCACCATCGACTATTTCTAAATCATTTCTCTTTCATTTTGTCCCCCCGGGTCGAATTCGCTGCAAAATCAGGCAAAACGATTTACAGCATGAGCACCAGAAGAGCCTTTTTTACATTTCCCAGGAAAAGTTTGGCAGTGTGTGGTACATTAGCCAGCTAAAAGAAAGCAGCAAGAGATTTTTCATCAGATAATTTTATTTGGAGTTTTTATATTAAGTGATTATGGCTTGGTTGTCAACGCAAAATTACGTTTTGCACTGTACAGAACACTAATCTACTCAATTGAAAAAGATTGGAGACAGATTCTTGAGTAGACAATTTGGATTGTCATTAAACGCACAGATGTGATTTATGACACTGAAAATGATTCATTCTATTTAATCGAGGTGGTGGAAAATCGATATTGATAGTGTCGTGTGTCGATATATCAATTCATGGCCGCCAAGTATCGATATTTAGTGTTCCAGCGTCAGTATTTATGCTTTTGTTTTTTTACGGAAGCCATAGCAGGCTCACTTTTAGGAATATACTAGAGATACTGGTATCATGTGAAACTAGAAGATCTAAGGAGTCTATAGGCACTATATTGTGTTGGGAAGTAGTTGAAATAACACTGCAAAATTAGACTTTTTAATGTTTCATTAAAAACAAATTCAGAGCCGTGAGCCTTAAAGTTAAGGAAAGTTTGAGAAAATGCTGCAGTCTGATATCAGTTCAGTTCAGTTTGAATACTTTGTTGGTCAGTCTGTGGGTTTGACAAATCTAACCTTGATTGAATGAAGAGTTAACCCATTGATGCCTAAAACACCTGTAAAACCTCTGGGCGATTTTAAAATAAGCCCCTAAAACCTGAAGTTTTTCTGGAAATTCAACAGAAGTGTCAACGCTTCTACTAAATAATAGATTTTTCAGCCTCTGTAGCAGATAGAAATGAAATTCAAAAAGTATTTGAGAGCTTATACAAATACTACAAAACGACGTATAAGCTTTTCAGGCTTCAATGGGTTAAAGAAGAGTTAAATCGCAATATATTGTATCACAATACTCACCATATCGGAAAATGCTTAAAATCACAATAATATCGTATTGTGACTCAAGTATTGGGATAAAGTCATATTATGGGGCCTCTGGTGCTAACTGGGGCACTTATAAGGTAAACCTTGAATCCTGTATTTTTGTTTTAAACTTGAAAAACACGACTGAATTATAAAATATGATGAATTATGATAGATTAAACCACCAAACAGTATTTAAAGCAGTTAAAATTGCATTTATATGCTACAACATCAAAATGCCACTTTGTTAGTTTAATATACAATCATTATGTATAAATAATATATTTTATTTTTGTTGTCGGATCATATTTCTTCACACACTTGTGTACATACTAGTCCTTTCTATTCTTTACTTTAGTAGTCCAGCGTTACTGTTGTTAGATGTTCTGCTTATTTTTATTGACATACATGACAAAAAATAATACATCTCTGATTCCTCTACTCATATCTAAGCCCCGCCCACAGGAGATGTTAGCGGAGCAGAGGAGGCGAGGAAGGCCGAGTTAAAGCAACAGGCATTAGGATACTGAGACTGGCCTCAGGGGTCTTTTTCAAAGCGACAACTAAATATGATGTGGAGCACCGCTGTGTCAGCTGTTTCACTGCTTTGTGATATACTGCTGTATTTTATCAACTTGTATTATACTTATATATTTACTTTTAACTCAGCTCACAACATGATGTGATGTGGGAGGCACCACAAATGTTTAAAGAAAGTATTATTCAAATAAAGTGACATCAGATTCTTGTTGATATTAATATTTAGATGTAATATCAAGGTGAGACGTGACTTTAGAACGGCCTTATGAGCCACGACACAAACAGTGAAGGGCAGAAAGTTTGTTTGAGCATTTTATCATCTTAAATATCTAATAAAATGCAAACAAAAGGAACGCTTACATTGTGCTGTGGTTTTGTATATTCCAGCTGTGTGTCACACCTTTCTTGTACGTCTTTGTTTCAAGATCTATTAGATAACATTTCTCATCATTTGGACTAAATTCTATATCCACAAATCCAAAGCCATAAGCCTCAGAGCCAGAATGTCCATATCAAGAATTCCTTTCCTCTTTATCTGAATAAAAAAAAGCTGTGAAAACGTATAACCACTGTAGGCTTTACAAGATATCTATTTCACTTATTCTTTTCAAAATAGTTTTGATTCCAACCTTTATACCCCCCTCGCATATTTGTCACTGTCTCAATAGAGTAAAAAGAGAAAGAGGAAAAAAAAGGGTCATTGGTGCCGAAAAAGACTTCTGCACAGCAAAGACTGGTGTGGTCTCACTTATAACTCCTCCTGCAAGCGTCCTCGATCCTCAAGATGTAATTTCTGACTCGGGACGTCTTTTAAGAAGGATGGATCTTGAAGGGTCATAAGCTGAGTAATCAAAAGGAGAGGAGGCAAAAAAAGGGAAGTTAGACTCCAGTACTAAGAACAATGTAAAACAAAAAAAATGATTCCTTGTACACTACCGGTCAAAAGTTTTAGAACACCCCAATTTTTCCAGTTTTTTATTGAAATTCAAGCAGTTCAAGTCAAATGAACAGCTTGAAAGGGTACAAAGGTAAGTGGTGAACTGCCAGAGGTAAATAAAAAAAGGTAAGGTTAACCAAAACTGAAAAATAATGTTTCAGAATTATACAAGTAGGCCTTTTTCAGGGAACAAGAAATGGGTTAACAACTTAACTCTATGGAGTCTTGGGCTATTTTGTCCATTTTTGTATTCTTTTCATGCCTTTGTAAGTCATTTTGTGTCTTTGTTTAGTCATTTTGTGTCTTTTGGTGTCTTTTTTTGTCATTTTGTGTCTTTTTTTGGTCATTTTGTGTCTTTTTTAGTCCTTTAGTCCAACATAAAATGTGACTTTGAATCTTTTTTTACTTTCAAAACACTATCATGCTCAATAAAGAATTTTAAATGTTGCAAATGTGCATTAATTTCAGAGTACACTGAGACATTAAACTGCATAATTTTCAATTAAATTCTGGAAAAGTTGGTGTGTTCTAAAACTTTTGACCAGTAGTGTATATGTACACATACTTGGCCAAAAAAAAAAAAAGGATTCTGATATGCCACTCAGAAAGAGGCAATTCTACATAATGAGTATGTTTACTTTAAATACATTACTGCTGCTGCTCCTTTTTTACACTGTAGTTTTGCTACTACTCCTACCACCACTGCTAAATTTAGATTTAGACTTGAGCATTGCCCTCTGCAGGCTGTCTGAGCATGTGAAGCCTTCACTCTGTCACTTCTCACCGTGGCAGGTAGGTGGCAGCAGATACCAACATGTGAGAACATGTGAGTGGCACTGAGGGACTGATTTCCTCTGCTGTTTATGTTTGTGATTATAGAATCATTAAACCTCAAGCATCCTCCTCAGCTGTGGAGCCACACTGTTATCTGTACATCAATACTACAGTGTGTGTGTGTGTGTGTGTGTGTGTGTGTGTGTGTGTGTTCATGGTGACGATAAGAGTATGGGAGGTTGACTGCCAGTAATGGGCCGTAATTAGGGGTGAATGTTTACACACTCTCACACACACACACACACAAGACGCGCACACGCAATAGCCTGAGGTAATTTGGCGGCACTAAATGAGATTATCAGTAGCGAGGTGATTAATGAGCGTCCCTACTGCAGAGCCTTATAATCAACAGTCACCGCTCTGCTGTGATACACACTAGCTGGAGCTCTGCTCAGGTACATGATACCCAGCACCTGCTGCTAACACCAGCTCCTCCACACAGCAGCCAGCAGCTGATATCTCACTCACTTTTCACTGAATTATTGGCCACTGATTGAATACACTGATGGATTTAATTCAGTTTGTCTTTTTTATATGTATAACTTATTATATAACTTTTTTATTGAGACGTTAATGTGCAACAGCACAAGCAGACTTACAGACAACCTGTATTTGTAGTATTGTTCTAATAATTTACACACATCAATTTTGAGAACAATGAAAATAGTTTAATTTTTTTTTTTTATATGTCATATTTCCTTATGTCATTTTTGGTAAACTCTGCAAAACAATAGGAAATATTACTTTTTCTAACATACAAATTGGGAAGATGTTACTCTTCTACTGCAAAAAAAGTTGATCTTATCAGAAAACAGTAACAGTAAATATATATTTTAAAAAGCTACCGTCCCTTTTACTACGGTAAAAAATATGATATATGGCTAATGTGTTTCAAAGCTTAAAGCAACCCCTGAGAGTTGCTTTAGGGTTACGTGTAGCTGCTGCTACATGTAGCGTTGTTTATAAGATTATTAGATACAAGTATTATTTTGATATGTCAGAATTATGACTATGAACTAACATCGCTGAGGTCACTAGTAGCCTCTACATGAAATATTACAGTAAGTCAGTTTGTGTGAAAGTATTCAGAAAAAAAACCTTTCTACAAACATTACTTTCTTTATGTAATTTAAACAAACATTTTTAGTTTCTCCCTGCAGCAGATGATGAAAGAGTGAAAAGCCGATAGTAAGAGAGACAAAAAAACCACAGAGTGTTTATTCTCTTCAGTTAAGCCAATGAGAAAATCACAGTACAGAGGAGGAGGTGGCACAAGTTCATCCTCATTGTGTTGTGCAGTAAATCAGAGCAGGGCTGTAATCACCTCATGGGGGTCTGTTTTCACTATCTGTCTTCTCTGACCCGGCCCTGAGGAGGACATGGGGGGAGTGACCCCAGGAGAATTTTTCAGAAAACTGACAGCTAAACTGACAACCCTGATTCAAAAGAAGTTGGGAAGAAGTGTTAAGTCTAAATAAAAACTGAATGCATCAGATTTTTTCATTTATCAGACAGCCTGTACATCGACCTATCTCTTCCAACAATACCTCGGTTAAGTCATGGTCACCTAACATATATATATTTATAAAAAAATTTTTTTTTAAAAAGCGCTCCTTTTTTCTCTTCTTTTTTTCTTCCTTAACATATAGCACTCCTTTAGCGATGACAGTTGGCTCTTAAAGTTATGTACTTACTTGATTCCTGTGGTCTATGTCTAGTACCTTCAGGCTGAATGCACTTATTGTAAGTCAGCTAAATGACATGTAATGTAATGTAAAAAAATATTGTCTTTGTACACTTTTATGGCATTCTGTTTTCCCACCTTTTTGGGAATCAGGTTTTATTTAAAAGCATTTTGAAACAAAAATCCTACATGATTTAAGTAATGTCACACGAAAGGTGAAGCTGTTATTTTACAAGACCTGCTCACATGCTTCTTGATCAGGGTAAAACAAAATATTTCTCTGTGAGTTTAATATTTATTTTGTAAATTCTATTGATGAAAAGATGCCTTACTCTAACAAGTCTTATAGCCCAGTACTACAAAAAAAACCTTGTGCCTTAATAAAAACTGCCCTACAAAGCAAAAAGGCAGAGTGCAGAACTGAGAAAAATGACTTTAAAGTTATCCTGTAATCCAGCCGTTTAGTTACTGTACAAACGACTACTATTTTTCTCCAAAATGACACACATTTGAGATAAGATGTTTTGTCACATAACAAAGGATGCCTTGAAAGTCATGAAAATGATAATAACTCATTTTTGACCAAAAATGCAGTTACTGCCTTTTTGCTTTGTAGGGCAGAAAAGCATCCCAATATTCCGTACTTCTTCATGTGTTCCCTAAAAATCACTTTAATTTGCACATTATCCAATGGCAAATTATCCGCAGGCTGAAGACCTATCTCTTCCAACAATACCTCGGTTAAGCCATGGTCACCTAACACATATATATATTTAAAAAAAAATAAATAAAAAAAATAAAAAATTGCTCTTCTTCTTCTTTTCTATTATTTTCTTCTTTAACATATAGCACTCCTTTAACGATGACAGTTAGCTCTTAAAGTTATGTACTTACTTGATTCCTGTGGTCTATGTCTAGTACCTTCAGGTTGAATGCACTTATTGTAAGTCGCTTTGGACAAAAGCGTCTGCTAAATGACATGTAATGTAATGTAATGCATGAGATGATCACAGCATAACTGACATGTGACAGGGGTCCTGACCTTCATTGAGACCCGAACAAACCCCAAACTGTTTGGTCTTTTAAATGTAGATGCAGACAATATATTGGCAAGTAAACAAAGTCTAATACTTATTTTTGACATGTTTCCAAAAAGTTGTCTATTCTCACTCACATCCTCCAAGCCACCTGCACCTGCCCTGCCTTTATTAAACAGACAGGGCAGTGTTTGACATTGGTTGCACTGACCCACAGCAGTTGAGCAACGGCTTCTGCTGGGCTACGGCAACACCACATGGACAAACCAGACGGAGCTGCAGTACAACCTAATATTAGAATCGGTAGAAATAATAATGGCAGTTTGTTACATTGTTGATTACATTTGCTATTTTTTCTCCCACCAATTTTGAGCATATTTTAATACTCTCCCTAAAAAGATATATTATGATAACTGGCCTGTATTAGAGGGCTTAGTTTAAGTTTATCAGCTTGAACATAAAATGCATTGTCTTGTCCAGTTTTCACTTGAATATATGTCAAAAAGGATTACCAAATTTATCACAATCTGTTTGTTTTTTTAAATATTATATTGTTTATTTTTTAAGACAATGTCCCAATTTTTTGGGAATCAGGGTTGTACATCGGGCTCTTATTATTTCTAATTTTTCTTATAATAGGTTTAGATGTGAGGTCTGCCCAAACAGCCAGCTCCTTTAAATCAGGACTAAAAACACTATTTACTGCAGCTTACTCTTAACTTTAACACTTATCTGCTCTACTCTACTGCCCTTACTTTTTAACTACACAATGTTTGACTTGTGCTTTTTATTATTTTATCTCTTTTTTTTATCCTGCTGTATCTTATTTTATCCTATTTCTATTTTTATTTCTATTTCCCTGTTTTAATTGACTGTTTTTACTGTTTTCAATTGTGTCTTGCTGTTTTTAATGTGTATGTAAAGCACTTTGAATTACCTTGTGTTGAATTGTACAAATAAACTTGCCTTGCCTTGCCTTGCCTTAGTCCACAGTATAGTGATGTAGGGGTGTGCCATATCGTATCGTTCACGATAATATCGCTATATTTTTTTTATGGTTAAAAAAAATGCATATTATGATATTGGCAACGTTCCTACTTCTTGATGTAGTGGTTAAAGTTGTTTTAATCCCAAAAAGCTACTTACTCTCTGTCACTAAACACATGCAGCTTTCAAAATAAGAGCACAGTGTGTTAAGAGAATCCACCACAGAATTTACAAGAAGACTGTCAAAATAAGATGCCTTAAATAAAACATACAAGAACCTTTATTCTCCTTTACAAAATGTTATTAAAATATGCCCCCGGAACCCCTAAATGGTTATTTTTATTATTTGCTCATACTCTAGAGTCAAGAGTAAATTTTTTGGTATTTGGCAGCTGTTGAGATTTGCACTTCAAACTACATTTCAGATTTTTATTTATTTATACAGACAAAAAAAAAAATCATGTTTTCTGTATCTTTTTAAATATTTCCTAATATCGTCAAGAATATCGTTATCGCAAAAATAGCCTGCAATATCGTGATATTCTTTCAGGGCCATATCGCCCAGCCCTATAGTGATGTCATATATGATTCAGGTTTTGATTGATATTTAAAATGCTCCAAAAGGCACAGTTGCCAAATCATGCAGCAGGGGCTTGCATTTAAAAGAACCAGCACACGTTAAATGCACTCGACAGTCATCAACGAGCATCTATTTTACTCTCACCTCCTCCTCGGTGGTGGACAGAGCTGTTTCACCATCTCTGTGTGCAGACACCTAGATCAGATAATGCTCTCTAAGTCTCTATAGTGAGCTGTTTGAAGTAGCTCCAGTGAACTGCAGCCCTCCCCCAGCCTTCGCCTCTTGTTCTGCGAGAACTGTGCAGTGTGTGCGGGGTGACGGGGTCAGGGTGACTGGGTCCCCTCCATCTCCATATAGGCTGTAGGCTACAGCTGCTCCTATGAGATTGGTACCTCAAACACACAGACTGTGCCTTAGATGTCCCTGCATGTATGTGTGTGTGTGTGATAAGGGCCAGAGGATGGAGACATCTTTATCGTGTAGAAGTGGGAGGATTATCCCATCACTGCTGTATTAAATACAAAGACGGGGACGGTAGGCCAGTTAACCAGGTGCTGCTGCACCCACCCTGACTGCCACCTTTCACCTTTACTACAGCTGACCTGGATCCTCTTTAAATCAGCTTCCACTGCTGCACTGCATATAGTATGATGCAGCATTATTGCCATCACTTTCTAATAATTGTATTACTGTTTGCAAAAGGGTTGCATTTGAATATATATTTTTTAGAAAAAGCTTATATGTAGTTAGGGGTGGGCGATATGGCCCTAAAAGAATATCACGATATTGCAGGCTATTTTTG